>NW_025195956.1:0-4599 GCF_004010195.1 Chiloscyllium plagiosum
GCATTAATTGAATCATTGAATCAAACTTTAATGTTTGTTTCAATGAAATAAACTTAACACGCTAATTTAGTGAATCAAACTGCCCAGGTGCATTCATTGACAGAGGCAGCAGTTGTCATTTCAATCAGTAGAGCTACTCTCATTCATTAAACAGCACAAGTTACACGCATTGTCTCCATAAAACTGAACTTGCTCACTCCAAGAACCAAACTGCCCGTATTAATTTAATGAATACAGCTTCTCTCATTCATCCAATGTCACAACGTTCACACATTGTCTCAATCAAACTGCGCATATTCACTACATGAAACAAAATTCACGTGTCAAATAAATGTGAGAGCGTCTCTCATTCATTCAATGTGTCAAGCTCAACGTTAGGGAACAAACATACTTAGTGAATCCTACTGCACTCATTGATTCTGCAACAGACTGCACATGAGAATTCAATGAGTACAGGCTCTCTCATCCGATCAAAGCCACTGGCTTATTAACGCATTGACCGAAGCAAACAAACTGCACACATTTACTACATGAAACAAGCTGCAAGTGTTCATTCAATGAGTCGAGCTTTTCTCTTTCATTCAATGCCTCGAGTGCAACGCTTTAATTCAATGAAACAACCTGCATTCATTCATTCATGGATTCATATTGTAATCATTGATTCAATGAATCTAAAGTAATTCATTGATTTAATTGTACGCATTGATTGAATCAAACAAACTGCACACATTTAGTCCATGAAACAAGCTGCGTGTTCATTCAATGAGTCGAGCTTTTATCTTTCATTCAAAGTCTCGAGTGTAACGCTTTAATTCAATGAAACAACCTGCATTCATTCATTCATTGATTCATATTGTAATACTTGATTCAAAGAATCTAAAGTAATAGTACAAACTTCACTCGTTTGTGGAGTGAATTTAACTGCATCCGTGCAATTAAGCAATTAAACTGCAAACATTCATTCGATGAAGAACAGTGCAATTCCATTCCAATGAATCTACCTTTTGCCATTCATTCAATGAAAGAAACTGCACGCGTTCATTCAATGATACAAACTGCATGCATTCATTAAATGAAACAGACTTGCACGTCTTAATTCAATAAGTACAGCTTTTCTTGTTTATTCAATGTCTCGTGCTTAGCACTTTCATTCAATGAAAGCAACAGCATTCATTCAATCTTTGTATCAAACTACATTCATTGATTGAATGAATCAAACCTTCTTCCTTGTTTCAATGGAACAAACCAAACTGCATACGTTCATTCAATGAAAGAGGCTGCACTTGTCAATTCAATGAGTAGAGCGACTCTCATTCATTCAATGGCACAAGTTTTATGCACTGTCTCTATCGAACTTCACACGTTCACGACATGAAGCAAACTGCATTCTTAATTCAATGAGTAGAGCTTCTCTCATTCATTCTATGCGGCAAGCTCCCCGTTTTCATTTAATCAAATTGCAATCAAAAGAGTTAGAGTTACTCTCTTTCGTTGAATGCCACAAGCTTAACGCTTTCATTTAATCAAACTAATTGCACACATTTAGTTCATGTATTAAACTCCATTTGTCAATTCAGTTAATACAGCTACTCGTTTATTCAATGTCACACACTTCACACATTGTCTCAATCAAACTGCATACATCCACTACATGAAACAAAATTCACGTGTTAATTAAATGTGAGAGCTTCTCTCATTCATTCAATGTGTCAAGTTCAACGCTTCTATTCAATTATACAAACTGCATTCATTGAATCATTGAATCAAACTACGATTCATGAATTAAACCATGTTCCTTGCTTTTAGTGAACAAACATATTTAGTGATTCCTCCTGCACTCATTCATTCAATGAAACAGACTGCAACTGATAATTCAATGAGTAGAGTGTCTCTCATTCGTTCAAAGCAGCAAGCTTAACACATTGATTAAATCAAACAAACTGCACACATTTACTGCATGAAACAAACTGCACGTGTCCATTCAATGAGTAGACTTTTCTCTTTCATTCAATGCCTCGCGCTTTAATTCAATGAAACAACCTGCATTCATAACTTAATCATGATTCAAAGAATATAAAATTGTACAAACTTCACTCGTTTGTGGAGTGAATTTAACTGCATCCGCGCAATCGAGGAATCAAACTGCAAACTATCATTCGATGAAGAGCAGTGCAAGTTCCATTCCAATGAATCTAGCTTTTGCCATTCATTCAATGAAAGAAACTGCACGCGTTCATTCAATGATACAAACTGCATGCATTCATTAAATGAAACAGACTTGCACGTCTTAAGTCAATAAGCACAGCTTTTCTTGTGTATTCAATGTCTCGAGTTTAGCACTTTCATTCACTGAAAGCAACAGCATTCCTTCAATCTTTGAATCAAACTACATTCATTGATTCAATGAATCAAACCTTCTTCCTTGTTTCAATGGAACAAACCAAACTGCATCCGTTCATTCAATGAAAGAGGCTGTACTTGTCAATTTAATGAGTAGAGCTTCTCTCATTCATTCTTTGGCACAAGTTTTATGCATTGTTTCTGTCGAACTTCACTCGTTTATTCAACGTCACACACTTCACACATTGTCTCCATCAAACTGCACACGTTCACTCCATGAACCAAACTGCATGTTTTAACTCAATGAGTAGAGCTTCTCTCATTCATTCAATGTGTCAAGCTCAACGCTTTCATTCAATTGTATAAACTGCATTCATTGAATCATTCAATCAAACTACGATTCATGAATTAAACCATATTCGTTGCTTTTAGTGAACAAACATATTTAGTGAATCCTACTGCACTCATTCATTCAATGAAACAGACTGCAACTGATAATTCAATGAGTAGAGTGTCTCTCATACGTTCAAAGCAGCAAGCTTAACGCATTGATTAAATCAAACAAACTGCACACATTTACTGCATGAAACAAACTGCACGTGTCCATTCAATGAGTAGACTTTTCTCTTTCATTCAATGCCTCGCGCTTTAATTCAATGAAACAACCTCCATTCATTCATTCATTAATTCATAATTTAATCATGATTCAAAGAATATAAAATTGTACAAACTTCACTCGTTTGTGTGGAGTGAATTTAACTGCATCCGCGCAATTGAGGAATCAAACTGCAAACTATCATTCGATGAAGAGCAGTGCTCTTCCAATGAATCCATTCCAATGAATCTAGCTTTTGCCATTCATTCAATGAAAGAAACTGCACGCGTTCATTCAATGATACAAACTGCATGCATTTATTAAATGAAAGAGACTTGCACGTCTTAATTCAATAAGCACAGCTTTTCTCGTTTATTCAATGTCTCGAGCTTAGCACTTTCATTCACTGAAAACAACAGCATTCCTTCAATCTTTGAATCAAACTACATTCTTTGATTCAATGAATCAAACCTTCTTCCTTGTTTCAATGGAACAAACCAAACTGCATACGTTCATTCAATGAAAGAGGCTGCACTTGTCAATTCAATGAGCAGAGCGACTCTCATTCATTCAATGGCACAAGTTTTATGCATTGTCTCTATCGAACTTCACACGTTCACGACATGAACCAAACTGCCCTTCTTATTTCAATGAGTAGAGCTTTTCTCATTCATTCTATGCGGCAAGCTCCCCGGTTTCATTTAATAAAGCAAACTGCTTTCACCGAATCATTGAATCAAATTGCAATCAAAAGAGTTAGAGTTACTCTCATTCGTTGAATGCCACAAGCTTAACTTTTTGATTTAATCAAACTAATTGCACACATTTAGTTCATGTATTCAACTGCATTTGTCAATTCAATTAATACAGCTACTCGTTTATTCAATGTCACACACTTCACACATTGTCTCCGTCAAACTGCACACGTTCACTCCATGAACCAAACTGCATGTTTTAACTCAATGAGTAGAGCTTCTCTCATTCATTCAATGTGTCAAGCTTAACGCTTTCATTCAATTGTATAAACTGCATTCATTGAATCATTCAATCAAACTACCATTCATGGATTAAACCATTTTCTTTGCTTTTAGTGAACAAACATATTTAGTGAAGCCTACTGCACTCATTCATTCAATGAAGCAGACTGCAACTGATAATTCAATGAGTAGAGTGTCTCTCGTCCGTTCAAAGCAGCAAGCTGAACGCATTGATAAACCAAACAAACTGCACACATTTAATGCATGAAACAAACTGCACGTGTCCATTCAATGAGTAGACTTTTGTCTTTCATTCAATGCCTCGCGCTTTAATGAAACAACCTGCATTCATTCATTCATTAATTCATAATTTAATCATTGATTCAAAGAATATAAAGTAATTCATTGATTTAATTGTACAAACTTCACTCGTTTGTGGAGTGAATTTAACTGCATCCGCGCAATTAAGGAATCAAACTGCAAACTATCATTCGATGAAGAGCAGTGCAAGTTCCATTCCAATGAATCTAGCTTTTGCCATTCATTCAATGAAAGAAACTGCACGCGTTCGTTCAATGATACAAACTGCATGCATTCATTAAATGAAACAGACTTGCACGTCTCAATTCAATAAGCACAGCCTTTCTTGTGTATTCAATGTCTCGAGCTTAGCACTTTCATTCACTG
>NW_025195957.1:0-741 GCF_004010195.1 Chiloscyllium plagiosum
CTCCCTCGGCGCTGACCCCCTCCCACAGCGCCCGCTCCCTCGGCGCCGACCCCCTCCCACAGGTGGAAGTTGAGGATTCAGTGTGGGGCCAATCCCTTGAATTTTGGTCACGCAGCCGAAGCAGACGCTGAGGGCGAACAGCTGGTAGTGCCCAGGAGCATTTGACCCACGCACTTCCTGGCTTCAGGGGAGAGCCCGCATAACCACATATCCACGTTCCTGTCTCTCACACACAGACACAGCTATTAAAGACAGACCCACACCAATGTCACAAGCTGCCCACTCCCATAGGCCTGGAACCACAACAGATGGAGATTCCTCTTCCCGATTAAACCCCTCGTTTCCCCCTTCCTGATTAAACCCTCAGCCTGGAATATTTAAAGACAGACCCACACCAATGTCACAGGCTGCCCACTCCCATAGGCCCGGAACCACAACAGATGGAGATTCCTCTTCCCGATTAAACCCCTCGTTTCCCCCTTCCTGATTAAACCCTCAGCCTGGAATATAACCCCTCGATTCCCCTTCCTGATTAAAACCCTCGGCCTGGAATATAACCCCTCGATTCCCCTTCCTGATTAAACCCCTCAGCCTGGAATATAACCCCTCGATTCCCCTTCCTGATTAAACCCCTCGGCCTGGAATATAACCCCTCGATTCCCCCTTCCTGATTAAACCCCTCGGCCTGGAATATAACCCCTCGATTCCCCCTTCCTGATTAACCATCTCAGCCTGGAATAT
>NW_025195957.1:1769-1877 GCF_004010195.1 Chiloscyllium plagiosum
TGCTTAGGGAGCGAGCGCTGTGGGAGGGTCAGCGCTGAGGGAGCGGGTGCTGTGGGAGGGTCAGCGCTGAGGGAGCGGGCGCTGTGGGAGGGTCAGTGCTGGGGGAGT
>NW_025195957.1:2029-4600 GCF_004010195.1 Chiloscyllium plagiosum
TCCTCTTCATACCCCACGACTCCTCCCCCCCCCCCCCACAACCAAAAGGGCATTCTCACCCTCCAATCGATGAGCAATGGGTAGTGCACTGGACACCAGATGAGTTCAATGCTCCTTTTGAAGCGACAGCACTCCCTGGTGCCCAGACACCTGCGGTGCAGCAGCTCTGAACAAACCCCTCCCTCCCTCAGCCCTTCACACAAACACGCTCCGTGCTCTCCCCGCCCATCGGGCACGTGGATCAAAACAAATACAGTCGCAGAAGCAGCCCTTTGGCCCATCGAGCGCGTGCTGCCACATCCCAACTAACTCCTACGCGGACCCCAGATTCCCTGCTTTCCCAATCGTCTGCCTTAAACCTCCCCTCCCTTAGACCTCCTGCCCCTTCAGCCACAGACAGGGTCAGCTGCTCTCTGCCCACCCCCCCCTGCCCACCCTGCTGGGAGGAAAGGGTGTGAAGGTACTGGAGAGATTTCCCAGAGCCTGGAGGATGAGTGTTAGGGAGGAACAGGCTGGGGACCCTTCACTGGAGGTTGAGGGGCACAGAAGACTTCGGCCCAACCAGCACTTCCCTGGGCCACATCCCTCCAACCTTTCCTCCCCCATTCCCCCCAACGAGGGAGCAGCGCTCCGAAAGCTAGTGCTTCCAAATAAAGCTGCTGCTCTATCACCTGGACGAGTGGGATTTTTAATGTCCTACCTCATGGACTTGTTCACATGTTTTTTTTTTTAAAAACTGTCTCTCCCACCCCATCCACCACTTCCTCTGGAAGGTCATTCCACACACGCACCACTCTCTGCGTCAAAAGTCTTTGCTCCCCAGTTTTGAAATCGCTCACCCTGGGGACAGGACACCTGCCATCAACCCGACCGTGCCCCTCGCGATTTTATAAACTTTTCCAAGGTCACCCCACAACCTCTTGTGCTCCAAAGAGGCAAGTCCCAGCCTGCCTTTGTAACTCGAACGCTCCAAATCTGGCAACGTCTTGGTCACTCTCTTTCCGAACCCTCTCCAGGTCAATAATGTCCTTGCCATAACGGTGTGACCGGAACTGGACACACTGCTCCAGACGAAGCCTCACCAACGTCCTGTATAACCCCCAACGTGACATCCCGCCCCCCCCCGCCCAGCTCCTACACTCAAAGCTCTGAGCGATGGAGGCGAGCGCCTTCGTACCCGCCCTGTCTCCCTGTGACGCCAACTTCAAAGAGTGACGTCCCCCGAACGCCCTATAGGTCTCTGTTCTCCAACACGACCCTCGTTTGCTGGAGCGATTTATCCAAAATGAACTGGCCTGTCACTGCTCAGCCCATTGGGCCGATCGATCGGGGTACCTTGGCGATCCTCAATAACCTCCACTGTCCACTATCCCATCTACCTGGAGACCATCTGCAGACTTCCCAACCATGCCTTTTGCTTGTGTGTGGAATGAACCACCAAGAGGAAGTGGTGGACGGGGTTATAATCACAAGGTTTAAAAAACATTTGGATAAGGACATGGTTAGGAAAGAGATATGGGCTCGGAGTGGGGGGGGGGGTGGGCGAGGGTGGGGACCTTTGGCACCTCTATCAGCTGCCCCCCCCGCCCCTTTTCTCTCTCTCTGTAGCTCAGGTGGCCGAACTGTAGCGAGAGAACGCGCTGGAGAAACTCAGCGGGTCTGGCAACATCACGGAGGGAGGGAAGAAAGCAAAATTAACGTTCCCCAGAGCGCAGCTTCTGCCAGCCCTCGCATGTTTCCCCCCCACACGTTTCCGCTCTGAGATTTCTCTTGCCCTGGGAGCGTGGCGGGTTTGGGGGTTGGATGGGGATGGGGATGGGGGGGGGGGGGCGGGGAGAAAAGAAAATTCAAAAACACAAAGGAAGGGACCGACGCTGATGCCTCTCCTCCTCCCCATTGGGCGAGATTCGTTTCCAACTTTCGGAAACGCTTGGTATCACCGACGGGCTCTCAACCTCGGAGACCCAGGTCATATTCTGGGGGGTGGGGGGAGAAAACATGGGCTCATATCCTGCTGCGTCGAATGGTGGAATTGGAATGCAATAGAATATTGGGAACGAAGTGTCTGTCCCAACCGGGAATCCGTTAGCAATAGTCAGGAAAAACCCCTCCATATCCTGTATGGCCCACGTGACTCCAGGCCCACAGCCGCGTGGTCGGCTCTTAACTGCCTGTTGGGATGGGCAATGAAAGCTGCTTACCCAGGGACGTCCCCATCCAGTGAAGGAGATTCTCAAAGAAAACAGCAACGGGTCACTCCCTGAGGAGTGCTCGGCACGTTCAGAGTTCCAAGGGGTCTTTCCAAACGCTCCGGCCGAAAGAGAGGAGACGCGGTTCGAGGTGCGGGATTGGCTGCAGGGTGGGGGGCAAGGCAGAATGGCCTCCTGCCTTCGTCGAGAAGGGCCTGAGCGTGGCAGCAGGGATGTCGCAGAGTCATGCAGCCTGGAAACTGACCCTTCAGCCCATCCCGTCCGTGCTGACCTAGATATCCTAACCTAACCCAGTCCCCCATTCGCCAGCACTTGGCCCATCTCCTCCTAAACCCTTCCTATCCATGTCCCCCCCATCCTT
>NW_025195958.1:0-4600 GCF_004010195.1 Chiloscyllium plagiosum
AGGCAGATTAGTCAAATGGGCAGATCACTGGCATTTAGAATTTAACCATGATAAACCTGGAGGTAATACACTTTGCCAGAAGTTGCAAAAAAAGGCATCACTTAATGAATGGTGCAATACTAGGAAGGGCAAACGAACAATAATGTCTTGACGAGCTTGTTACCAGATCTATAAAGGTAGTAGAACAGGTTAATAGGGTAGTTAATAAGGCGTATGGGATATGTGCCTTTACCATTCAAAACACAGATAATAAGAGCAAGGAGGTCCTGTTGGAGTAATTAAGGTGATTGGAGAAAGGTTTCGGGGAGATGTCCGAGGTAGGTATTTTACAGCGAGTGGTGAGTGCATGGAATGCATTGCCAGTCGTGTTGTAGAGTGAGGTGAATTTGGCACATTTTAGCGACTTTTGGATAGGCACATGTGTGATAGTAATATGTAGGTTAGTTTTATCTTAGAGTAGGAGAAAAGGTCGGCACAACATCGTGGGGTGAACACAACATTGTGTTCTATTGTATGCAAATCTGGTCAGTGCCCCATAGGAAGGGTGCAATTGCATTAATATAAACCAAACTGGTTCACCAGAATGTTGCTTGTACTGTAGCAATTCGGCTGTGAAGTGGAAGGCTGGATAAACGCAGGTTGCTTTCTTGAGAGCAGAGTTGGGAGTATCTATGCGAGGCATGGACAGAGTGAACGGAAAGGAGATGTTTCCCTTAGTTGAATGGCCAATAACCGGGTGGTTTAAGCTGAAAGGCAGAATCTTCAGAGTGGACATGAGGATAATTCTCCTCAACTCGAGGGTGGTACAGGCCTGCAATTTAAATGCAAAACCTCAGAAAATTAATTGGATGAACACATCAAATATCATAACGTTCAAGATTATGGGCCAAATGCTGGAAAGTGAGAATGCTGTAGATTTAGTGTCATTTTAGTGGGACAAGCACAATGGGCCGAAGGGCCTCTGCTGTTCAAGTTGATTCTATCATTCTAGAATTCTGCAGTGCAGGCTCTGAATTAGTTTCTCTGATTCTTGTATTTGTTTTGAGAAACTTTCTATACGTTCCAGCTGTTTTTGTGGTCAATATCAGCTTCAGGTTCTCTATTGAAATAATGTAGTTACATCAGAACTGTTCAAGATCTTGCTGGGCAATTTTAGTGCATCTGTCTCTTGGAAATTTTATTGCATCTTGCTCGCATTTTGAATTATTGGAAAGCAATGGTGAGTGGGAATGACTACTCGCCTGTTCTCATATTGTAGGAAATTGTTCATGACCAGACCCTGAACTGGATGAGGATGGTCATTCAGGGAACGGATCCTACACAGGGCCGTTCAGTATGTTCATATCCACCTGGTTGGATGACGATTCTGAAGAAGGGTCATTTGAACCGAAACGTTAACTCCAATTTTTCTCCACAGATGCTGCCAGACCTGCTGAGCTTTTCCAGCGATTCCTGTTTTCGTTCCGGATTTACAGCACCCGCAGTTCTTTCAATTTTTATGACATTTTTCACATTCAAATCACTGTATCAAGGTGAGGTGGTTTATTGAAGGTCACATTTAGGTGCTGAGTAACCTCAGACTGTTTTGTGCCTATTGAGGAATGGCAAGAGTATTAGGGTGGGAGTGAGGTAGTATTGAAGGGACTCATTACTACCAGTTTACAATTGAAAGTTTAAAAATGTTTGTTGTAGCACCAACACTGAGCTGAATATTTTCACGATACATTGTACATGTCAGGGCTGCTGCTGGCTGGGACGTATCTGGCACAGTGTGTTCCTTATCAAGGGAGTAACACAGTGGATCAGATTGTCTGATGCAATAACAACTTGTGTCTTCAATTCCAAAATATTTAATGAGAATGAAATGCTTTTGTTGGAATGCTGGGTGGCAAGATCTCAAACAAATTTTATTTAGTAGCAGATCAGACTTCTAAGATTTAAAGAACACGTCACAAATCTGATTCGGAGATGCCGGTGTTGGACTGGGGTGTACAAAGTTAAAAATCACACAACACCAGTTTTTTTTTTAGATTACTTACAGTGTTGAAACAGGTCCTTCGGCCCAACAAGTCCACACCGCCCCGCCGAAGTGCAACCCACCCATACCCCTACAGTTACCCCTTACCTAACACTACGGGCAATTTAGCATGGCCAATTCACCTGACCTGCACAACTTTGGACTGTGGGAGGAAACCGGAGCACCCAGAGGAAACCCACGCAGACACAGGGAGAACGTGCAAACTCCACACAGTCAGTCGCCTGAGGTATTGAACCCGGATCTCTGGCGCTGTGAGGCAGCAGTGCCAGGCACTGTGCCACCGTGCCGCCCCAGGTTATCGTCCAACAGGTTTAATTGGAAGCACATTAGCTTTCAGAGCGACGTTCCTTCATCAGGTTATTGTCAATTAAACCTGTTGGACTATAACCTGGTGTTGTGAGATTTTTAACTTTGTTCACAAAAACTGGATCATATCACAGGATCATAAAATCCCACATGGCAGATAGAGGCCATTCAGCCTATCAGGTCTGCATTAACCCTCCAAAGAGTATGCCACCAAAATTCCCCACCGTACCGCCGTAATCCTGCATTTATCAAAGCTATCACACATAGACTGCACACATTTGGACTGTGGGAGGAAATTGGAGCATCCGCTGAAAACCCACACAGACATGGGGAGAATGTCTAAAGTCCACACAGACAGTCTAAGGCTAGAATTAAATCTGGGTCCCTGGCGTTGCAAGGCAGCAATGATAAGCACAATGTCACCAGAGGTAATGGCGACGGCAATTTATATTCATGCCACATAAATGCCAGGAAATAATGATGACAATACCAATCTAATATCCACCCTATGACATTCACTGCTACTATTCCTGAATCCGTCCTTATCAACACCTTGGTGATTACCATTGAGTGGAAAATCGTTGGATTTACAGTATGAACACAGTGGTTGGAAGAGAAGGTCAGAGTCTAGGAATATGCGGTGAATAACTCAGCTCCTGATTCCCAAATCCTGTCCACCATCAATAATGCGCAAATCAGGAGTACAATGGAATATAACCCAATTTCCCTGGATGGGCGCAACTCCAAGAATACACAGGAATTTTAACACCATCAGGATGAATCAGCCCGTTTGATTGGTATCACATCCATATGCGTCCGCTGTCCCCAACACTGATGCTCAGTAGCAGTAGTATGTACCATCTACAAGATGCACTGCAGAAATTCACCAAACATCCTGAGACAGTACCATCCAAAACCAGGATCATGATCATCCAGAAGGATAGGCCAGTAGATACATGGACACACTACCATCCAAAGTTCCCCTCCAAGTCAAAGGGTAAGTATTTATACTCACTGCTTTCCTTCATGGCTGCCCCTCTGGTTCTCGTCACTTCCTCCGCTGCTCCCGCTCCTTCTGTGAAAGAGCAAACACCGCTGCCTGCTACCAGTAAGTAATTTTTAAAAGCTGCCTTGCCTTAGCTGCAGTATTCCGGGTTCGTCTTACCTCCGCTGCTGCTCGCACTCAAAATGTGATTGAATATATTTGGTAATAAGTTTACATACTGAAATGTCCCTATGGAGATAAACAGATGTGATGTCTTTTTAATAAAGGGAGAGTAGCAGAGCTACAATGTTGATTCAATAAAATGCCTTACAGATGAAAGACTCAACAGACAATCAAGGCATTTTCCAATGTATAACTTCAGTTAAATCACTCTGTAAATTTTTTGCTATAAATTCTGTGCCTTACAATTGTGTCCTCCATGATGATGGAGCGGCGCTCCGAAAACTAGTGCTTCCAATTAAACCTGTTGGATTATAACCTGGTGGTGTGTAATTTTTAACTTTGTACACCTCAGTCCGACACCAAATCTTTAACCTTAGATTTCAACAGGGAGACTGTGAGCAGCGATAGAAGACTGACTTTTCTAAAATGGAACCATTTAGCTTTGTTAATGGATAACTGAGGATTGCTGGTGTTTTGACAACAAGTTGAATTTGACCAATTAATTGACCAATTAATTAATTAACATTCAGTCATTCAAAGCCAAATGAAGGACCTGATCACTGTCTGGAACATGGTCAAATCGCGTTGTGCCTACCCTCCGGCTGGAGTAGCGGCTGTCGTCAGGGAGCCGTTGCTCAGGAATCCGCACCTCCGTACTCGCGGGTTCGAGTGGCTGTCAGAGGGGAGGGCAACATTCAGTCATTCAAAGCCAAATGAATTTAGAAACTGATGGTGTTTACAGCATGAAATCAATCACGTTGCAAGAATTTTATGCAATACGTCAAACCGGGATTTTTTAAAGTTGGTCCTTGCTAACTGTTCATCAAAACAGACAGCGCGTGTCACCTGAAAGGGGCTCTGAAAAGGAAATCTCAGAAAGCACTATCTATCAAAGATACCTTTTCCATTAAAAACATTAACAAGTAAGATGCCCATCTAGGGAGAAACAGCAGAATCGGAAGGACGGATGGAAGACAGCGTAAGAGAGTATATGGACTGTGAGACATTAAGTTGACTTAATGTTTAATAATTGTATTATTAGAGCAGCTTTTTAATAGCATCAGGATCAGGTAGCGATTAGTTAACAG
>NW_025195959.1:0-4601 GCF_004010195.1 Chiloscyllium plagiosum
TAGATTTGGCATGGTGCGCATGACTGAAATATGGTTACATGAAGGTCAGGACTGGGATGTTAAATGTCCAGGCTACTCAGTATTCAGACAAGAAGGAACAGCAGGTGGAGTGCCTGTATTCGTTAAGGATTATGTCAAGGCTATATTAAGAAATTATATTATCACGTGGGGCAAACTGATGAATCAGTCTGGTTTGAAATAAAACACATTGAAAGAAACCTATTGGTAGGAGCATTTCCAGCCCACAAACTATCCCCATCCCAGTCCGACAAATTAATTTCAAAGTAGGGAATAGCATGAACCAGGGAATAACGATGGTTTGAGACAAGAACACAAGAGTGAATATGGGAATATGAGCATGCAAATTGACTGTATTAATCAATTTGGCAACGGGAGCCTCAAGAACGATTCGTCGAATATATGATGGATTATTTCTTTGATTAACATGTAATGGAAACAACCTGAGAACGGCTTTGTTATTACGTAATGAGGAAGGAGTGATAAATCGTATTGTAGTACAGGATAATCTTACAAAGAGTGGCCACAACATGTTTGAGTTTCATATTCAGACTGTAACAGCGAAGACAGAGTCACATAGGAGAGGTTTAGGTTGGACACTGATAATTTTACTGGCCTGAGGAAGGGCTTGGCCTGAGTGGACATGTCAAAAAGATTAAAGTACAAGACATTTGAAGAACAGTCGCAACTACTAAGAGAAATAATCAAAACCCCTCAAATAAAGTGTAATCCTGAGTGGAAGAGGAATTGTGAAAAGGTAAAAAGCAATCCATGTCTTAACAAGGAAGTCAATAATAACATGAAGGTTCTTGCCTGGTGGTATTATCACTGACTGCTAATCCAGATAATGTTCTGCGGACATGAGTTCAAATGCCGCCACAGCAAATCGTGGAATTTAAATCCAATATGAAGCTGGAATTAAGAGTCTATTGGTGGTAATGAATCCATTGCTCATTGTTAGAAACATCCAAATGTTTCATGAATGTCCTTTAGGACCGGAAACCACCATTCTTACCTGGTCTGACCTACATGTGACTTCCAACCCATACAAATTTGGTTGACGCTTACCTGCCCTCTGGGCAATTAGGGACAGACAATGCGTGCTGTCTAACCAGTGACACGCTCATCCTTTAATGAATTAAAGAAACATACTTTACTTGTCAGCAACCAGCGACTAAAAACAAAATCTAAATGGTTTCGAAGGAAAAAGAGGAGAAAACTTACGAAATAATAAAGAACACTTCTCCGAGTTGAACAAAAATCACAGAATGCTGAATGTAAATGTTGGCCTTTGAGAGGATGAAATTGGCGAATTAATAATGGGAAACTCAGAAATGGCAGAGGTAAAACCAACACTTGCTGTTTTCGCAGTGCAAGATAATTTATTCCCAAAATTTATTTCAGCAAAGGATCATTTTGGAAGTACGATGACGAAGAAGAAGATATTAAATACATTGATGGGATTATAGGCAGGTCAGACCCTCGGCCTGCAGTCTATCATATTAAAGGAGGTAACAGCAGAGATAATGGATGTGTTAGTTAGGATATTCAAGAAATCCTTGGATTCTGGAACGGTATGAAGTATTGGAAAAGTAATAACGTGCAGATAGGCAAAAATTTTACAAACTACAGAGCAGTGAGTTTAACCTCTGTAGTGGGGAAGTTTCTTCAGCCAACCAAAAAGTAGGAAATAACTGAACACTTGGAAAAACAAAGATGAATTCACCATGTCAGCGCGATTTCAAGGTGGGCAGGTTGTGCCTTACATACCTGCTGGAATTCTTTGAGAATGTAACCAACAAGCTTGATAATGGGGATGCAGCAAATGCTGTCCATCTGAACTTCAGAAGGCATTTGATAAGGTGCTGCGTGAAGGACTGATCTAGCAGGTCAGATCGGAGAGGTTAAGGGTAGAGTATTGAATTGGATGGAGGATTTGCTGACTAACAGAAAGCAGAGAATTAGGATAAATGGTCTTTCTCTGGCGAACAGAAACTAGTGGGAATTCAGTTCTCAAACCTCAATTGTTTGCAATCTGCCCAAATGACCTGGAGGGAGAGACAGAGTGTAGTGACTAAATTCAACTAGGTTTTCAAACAGGCTGTAATGAGGATCTAAAAAGTTTACAGATGAATACTGATAGGCTTAGAAAATGGGGCAGATTGCTATATCTGGAAGACGGTGTTAAATGTGGATAACTGCACAGTAGATCTTCCTACTGCCACTCCTAATTTCTATTTTCTTGTTTGGCCTATCTACAATTCTTTGGGTTTTATTCACCGTTGGTGGCTGGGGTAACAGGGGTCGAGGGGTTTGATTGAGGGAAATGCAGGTTGCTCTGTGTGTAAGGAACATGGGCAGCACGGTGGCTGACTGTGTGGAGTTTGCACGTTCTCCCCGTGTCTGCGTGGGTTTCTTCCGGGTGCTCCGGTTTCCTCCCACAGTCCAAAGATGTGCAGGTCAGGTGAATTGACCATGCTAAATTGCCCGTAGTGTAAGGTAAGGGGTAAATGTAGGGGTATGGGTGGGTTGCGCTTCGGCGGGTCGGTGTGGACTTGTTGGGCCGAAGGGCAGGTTTCCACACTGTCAGTCATCTAATCTAATCTAATCTAATCTAATCTAATCTAATCTAATCTAATCTAATCTAATCTAATGACGTCAGTGTGGAGAAAATACCGCAGTCAGGCCTTGTTGATTACGATAGATGGCCTATCCCTGTTCTTACCGCCTGATGTTTAATTGCCTGGAATCAACCGCATCAAAATGTTGCAATCAGACAGACAGTCCATAATTAACATGCCCATTTCGTAATAAAGGTACAAATGACCATTTAGATCAGAAGTAAAGACTTTGCATTTCTTTTGAGATGTAATGACTATTTGGTGCAACTGCAGGCTGCAACTGGGTGATGGGACAACAAAACACGTCAGCATCGTTGCAACTTTATAGTTTCAATATTGAGTAAAAATATTACATTATTAATTCTGTTCGAAAGTGTTATGGAATCTATATGTTATGGAAAGTGTTTTGAATGTATTGTAGGAGAATACAAACAGTGAAAAGGTTAGAAGAGGAACATGTGAAGCGGATATAAGTCTTTAAAAAGGTTTAGGCATGTCAAGGGAACGGTCAAATATTGATTTGAAAATCATAGTTGGGAAAATGTCTCTGTGTTTGAGAACAATGGCGTGTTGAATGGAAAAACAGTGTATTATTTCAATGAATTGATTGCAAAACTGAGGCACAAGGAAGAGGGAACCTGGATCACAAAACAAAACCTTTGCTTCAACATCACATTTTTCAGGAGGCAATATAAATCTTGAAATATTTTAAAACCAAATATATTTAGAAATAGGAAAGTTTTTCGACAATTTACAGATTAATGGTGAGGCCACTTTCACTTTAAAAGTGTGTCTCCTTATTATTGAGCCTTCGAGTAAGGGGAAAGCTGCTCTCTGTTCACCCTGTCTAGACCCCTCATGCTGTTAAACATCTCCATCAGGAGCACCTCTCAACCTTCTTTGCTTAATAGTGAAATCAAGTAAATCTGGAATTTCTTCAGTTTGAGTACACTCTAGTTTGTCACTTCAGAAAGGTATCACATTTATCAGGGTTAAATTTCATCAGCGATTGATATGTCCACCTGAACAATCGGGTTATTCCTTCCTGAACCATCACACGTTCCTCTTCACTGTGAACCACCAGCTCATCTTTGTGTCATCCACATTATTTATCATTTCCCCCAAACTCCTTCCCTCCCATTCTCATCATCATCGTTTATGAAGTTTACAACTACGCCTTGATGTTATCCAGTTCTTCAGATGTTGTTCATAGGGAAAGCTTTGAGAATTCCATTCTATCGGTCTTGCTATTTTGGTAAATTTGTAGAATGATGCAGTTGGGTTTTATGTTACGAGGGAGCCAAAATTTTTATTTTGGACATGGAGCTGAATTCTTCTTTTATACTATGCGCCTCTGTATGTTTTATTAATTAAGCTTGTACGCAATTAGTATTGAATTAGGTTTTGGTGGGTTTCACTGTAACATTTGTGTTCTACGTGGTCCTGGATATTTTTCATTGTATCTTTCCCTGCAATAGGCAGAGCTGAAGAAACTTTCCGTCTACGACAGACACAAATTCATAATTTTGTTTGAAAGAGCTGGAGTGATGCGATTCAAACAAATACTACATATATACTCACAGCAGGTGTTCAAATCATATCGGCAAGTCCACTTTGAGTTGGAAACACTTTATTAAAACATACGCCCAGTTTTTTTCATATTGTAAAAACAGTTTCAAAAAATGTTCTTAGAGCAGCATTGATCTTATAGCTGCTCCTGGGATTGCAGGCAGTTAAATATTTACAGTAGTCCTTTTTGCAGTTGATATTATTGCTTATTAATTTAACATTATTTTTCTATTTTGTTTTATTTTCATTCAAAACCAATCAACAAAGCAAACAAATTCACGATTTCCTTTGAAAAGAAAATTATTTAAAATAACTTTTTAATGCTGATTTACAAAAAAAAGGAAATAGTCAATGGATGTTTTAAATGGTTTCTTTTATTACACTGGTAACGCT
>NW_025195960.1:0-4601 GCF_004010195.1 Chiloscyllium plagiosum
CCCTCCCCGGTTAATCTTTCTTTTCTTGGGAAAGCTACAGAGAGCTACAGAGAGAGGCTGAACAGGCTGAGGCTGTTTTCCCTGGACCCTCGGAGGCTGAAAGGTGACCTTGTAGAGGTTTACAAAATTATGAGGGGCATGGATAGGGTAAATAGACAAAGTTTTTTCCCTGGGGTCAGGGAGTCCAGAACTAGAGGGCATAGGTTTAGGGTGAGAGGGGAATGATGTAAAAGAGACCTGAGGGGCAACGTTTTGACACAGAGGGTGGTACGTGTATGGAATGAGCTGCCAGAGGATGTGGTGGAGGCTGGTAGAATTGCAACATTTATGAGGCATTTGGATGGGTATATGAATAGGAAGGGTTTGGAGGAATATGGGCCGGGTGGTGGCAGGTGGGATTCGATTGGGTTGGGATATCTGGTCGGAATGGACGGGTTGGACCGAAGGGTCTGTTTGCATGCTGTATATCTCTATGACTCTATGACTTTATGTCACCATCATTTCAGTGTGGGGTGTACAATGTTACAAATCACACAACACCAGGTAATAGTCCAACAGGTTTAATTGTAAGCACTAGCTTTCGGAGTGCCGCTCCTTCATCAGGTGAAGACACACAGACACACACACACTCTCACACTCACACATGCACTCTCTCACAGACTTAACCCACATGCACACATACGTTGGTGGGGTGAATTTGTACTTGCAGAGTTACTTTGTACTTTGCTCAAAAACTGCACGAATCCATGTAAGACTCTGTTAGCTCACTTTTTAAGATAGAATCACATGACAACACAGACAGGGACCACAGGGGGCTAACACCTTCAATATCACAACATCTTATCTGGGCTGACACCAATTGTTACAGTTAACCTGAGAATGTAACTTTTTAAAAAGATTTTGTGATTTACATATGAAAGAAGTGAAACTATCATGGTCATTCTAACAGATGAGAGACTTAACAAAGAATCAAGGTATTTTTCCATATATAATTTCAGTTACATCACACTGTTAACTTTTGCTGTAAATTCTGTGTCTGACAATTGTGTACTCCACAACCACCTGATGAAGGAGCGGTGCCAGGTTTAATTGGAAGCACCTGTGGGACTATATCCTGATGTTGTGTGATTTGTAACTTTGTACACCCCAGACCAACACCGGCATCTCCAAATCATTCTCGTCAGGGTAAGGCTGAGATTAACAGGTCCATCCAGTTACACTGGGACATTGGTCAATATGAATGGTGTTGTGGAGTGGTTCATATCTCACAATCTGCAGCTCCACCTCCTGAGAACACAGCCAGTCCTCCACATTCACATTACTCCAGTTCACACAGAGCTGGCTCCTGGGTTCTGAAATTCTCATCTGCAGCATGGTTCACATTTTTCACAGAACACTTTCACTTCATTTGAACAAAGGGTCTTTGAAGCAGTCCCTTTAGTCAGCTTCACCCTTCTTGGTAATGGCAGCTCATCCACTTCAATGAAATATTCCCACAATATTCCCATTCCTATTGATGCTGTTTTTGTTGAGTCATAGAGTCACACAGCACGGGAACAGACTGTTCGGTCCAACCAGTCCATGCTGACCATAATCCCACACTAAACTAGTTCCACCTGCTTGGGCTAGGCCTATGTCCCTCCAAACATTTCTTATTCATGTCCTTATCCAAATGTCCCTAAAACATTGTAACTGTACCCATATTCACCACTTTCTTTGGATGTTCATTCCACACACAAATCAGTCTGTGTCGAAAAGTCGCCCCTCATGTCTTTTTTAAATCTGTCTCCTTTCACTTCAATATATTCGCCCTTGTCTTAATTCCCCAATTGAGGGAAGAGACACCTGCCATTCACCATATTTATATCCCTCACGATTTTATAAACCCCTGTAAGGTCACCTTTCAAGCTCCTATGCTCCAATGAAAGATGTCCCAGCCTATCCAGCCTCTCCTTTCGCTCAAATCCTTCATTCCCGGAAACATCCTCGGTAATCTCTTCTGAAGCTTCTCTCCAGCTTTAAAAATGGCCATCCTATAACAGAGTGACCAGAACTGGACACATTACTCCAGAAGAGACCTCACCAATCTCCTGTGCAACCTCAACACAGTGTCCCAACTCTGATACTCAAACATCTGAGTAATGAAGGCAAGTGTGCTCAACGCCTTCTTAACCACTCTGTCTACATTTGATGCAAACTTCAAGGAATTATGGATATGAACCATTGTGTCACCCTGTTGTACAACATCACAAAAGACCCTACTTTTAATTGATTAGATTCCCTACAGAGTGAAAACAGGTCCTTCGGCCCAACGAGTCCACACTGCCCCTCCGAAGAGTAACCCACCCAGACCCATTTCCCTCTGACTAAAGCACCTAACACTATGGTGTAATTTAGCATGGTCAATTCACCTGACCTGCATATCTTTGGATTGTGGGGGGAAACCCATGCAGACACGGGGAGAATGTGCAAACTCATACAGACAGTCACCCGAGGCTGGAATCGAACCCGGATCCCTGGTGCTGTTAGGCTGCAGTGCTAACCACTGAGCCACCATGCCGCATGTACATTGCATAACTCATATGAGGTCTATCTGGCTGACCTCATTACAATCACTGCATCCTGCCCTCTCTGAATCCGAGACCAGAGACTTGGCCTTTTTCTTTTGTAGCTGCTCCTGGGGTGTTTGAGCATCGGGTCAGGTTCCTTTAACACTGCCCCTGAGAGGGGCAGCTTGTGATTGGCAGTAACTTGCCTCTTACCCCTGGAGCATCTCTGAAGACGTTCATTCTGATCTTCAGGTGACAATGGCATCAAGGTGGTGACACCCGCCATGTCCATCTCAGATTCCGAGGTCTCTTCATCGCTTGATGGACAGGGAGAACCCACGGCTTCTGTCAGCCCTTCTGATGTGTCTGGCTTCTCGGGTCAGTTTGGATTCCGCACTGTTTGCGCGTTTGCAGCTTTCATGTAGACCATGTGCTTGTTCAGGAATGTCGGACCAACATGAACATTATACATCACTGGACCTGACCTTGCACTGACCATGCCCCTTACTCATTCAGGGATCATCCTGTGGTTCCTACACTAAACATTGTCCCCTGAAGTAAAGTGTCTTTCGTTCACCAGAGTCTTGTGTCCGGCATTGACATTCCAAATGCCACTGACACACCGCCACTCCCACCAACCCCCCCAACCCCACCCCACCCCAAGCAGGTCTGGGAAGATCAGGTTTAACCTGGTGTGGCATCTTCTCCCCATTAGCACACTATTGGATGGTGGATGGTGTGGAGCTGTCATGATGTAAAATGCCATTTGACTTTAAGTAATTCTCCAATTCTCTGCTGGTAACTGATGGCCCTTTATCTGTGACCAACAGTACTGGGAGGGCGTGTCGTGCAAAAGATGCAGCTTTTCTATTGTCGTCCCCATGTTTGATGAATGTACTCTATGCACATCCATCCACTTTTTGTAGGCGCCTACAATGAGTAAGAACATTGAGCCTGTGAAAGGAGCGTGCAGAATCAATGTGTAACCGAGTCCAGGATTTACCGGCCATTCCCAAGAATGTGGGGGAGCTGCTGGTTGTAATTGTTGCCCTTTTTGGCACTCTGGGCACTGCCCCACAAGTGTGGTTATGTCTGCATCTAATCCCGGCCATCCGATGTAAGTTCTTGCCAAAATCTTCATTTTGAAAACCCCTGGATGACCCTGATGGAGTTCAGCCAGTATCTGGTGGTGACCTTTGCTTCCCATAACAAATCGCCATTGTCTACTGTGATCTGGTCTGGCCAGGTCCAAAAAGGTTTCAGGTCTGGTTGTGATGGTCCTTTGGTTTCACCCATCACCACCAGCTGTTTTAGATTTTTCTGTGTCTAAAGTCTGATATGTGAAGTGTGTCCATAACATTTCAAACCACGATGGACTCTTCCTGTGGTACTACCACCAGTGGTGTATCTGCCATTAGGAGGCGGCTCAATCCATCTGCATTTGTTACTTGGCCTTCCTGATGGTGTTCCAACTTGTAATTATACACACTTAGTATCATAGCCCACCATCGGAGTGAGTCTGAAGCTAGGGCCGGCACTGCCTTGTCCTCTTTAAGGAGACCAGAAGGGGTTTGGGGGTCTATTCTTATTACACATTTACATCCAGAAAGGTATTGGTGGAACTTCCTGACTCCAAAATATGACCATCAAACCTCCCTTGTCAATCTGGGCATGTTTACGCCTTACATTAGCCAGTGTCCTGGATGCGTACGCTATTGGGCGTTGCTCTCCATTGTGCCACCTACCAGCCAATGGGAGCCTGATTGCTATATGGGGAGGCATCACATGTCAATAGCAGATCACACTTGGGATGATAGTTGTTTCTTCACTTCCCTGAAAGCTGTGCCTTGGCTACATGCTCATTTCCAAGCTAACCCTTTTCTAAGAATTGATGCAAAGTGCTGGGAAGGAGGCTTGGTTATACATGAGCATTCCGTAATAATTCACCAGCCCAAGCAAGGACCTAAGCTCCCATACAGACATGGGAACCGGGGCACCTTTGATCGCCCTCATTTTATCTTCCAACGGGTTTCACCTTGTCTTGTCAACGCT
>NW_025195961.1:0-4602 GCF_004010195.1 Chiloscyllium plagiosum
TTTGAGGGGCTGTGTCTTTCGAGGTCGCTTTTCCCCCTACGAGCGAGATTTGACGCGAGGGGGCTGCAGCGTCGCCTGAGACTCACTCCCCACGTCTTAGCGCATCATGGGTGAAATTCAGGCGTGTTCTTGACCACTCATTCATTGCTCTCCCCCTTGCCCGCCCCATTGCACAGGTCCGTTCCCCCCCCCCCAAATTTTGCCCACTGCTGTGCAGGCCAGGGTCCTGGCTAGGTTCTGACGGAGCCCACATATGGGAGCGTTAACCCTTTGACTTTCCCCATACGCAAAGCAACCCTTTCAGTATTGATGTTATTGATCCATCGGTGTGTTCATGTTGCATCTTGCTGTCATGAAACCATGATCAGTTTTCATTTGCCTGGAATCAAAGGCCTCATTTTACCCCCCCCCCCAGCCAAATCATCTTTGATCGTTTGCTTGTGACATTTTTTTTTTAAAAGACTAACTGTTTTGCTCGCTGTTCTGTTTTGTCTGTTTTCTTGCATTCTTACCCATAGACATCGCAGTCTGCAAGGAGCGTCTGAAAAGATTGACGGTAGGAGGTAGGCAAGAGCTGGTGGTTTCGATGTTCAGCCAGTTATATTTTTGTTGTGTTTTCAGCTTTCGAGAATTGTTTTTCTTTTTTGGATTGAGTGAGACTAGTCGGGGCGGGGGAGGGGGGGTGGCGAGGGCTTGGTTGAGAAATCGTGTAGCTGTTCAGAAACACCTTGAATCGGACATCGAAATCGCTGCCGCTGTTGTGAGCTAACCCAGGTTCGGCTTCCCAAAATACAGACGGCTCGGAGGGAGCGCTTTTGAAACCCACGGGAAATGGGCTGCTTTTTGGTTGAATCCTTGCAGCGCAGGCAGAGGACAATCGGCCCGTCGAGTCTGCGGTGACCCTCCCACCGTATCCCTGTAACCCTGCGTTTCCCATGGCGAGCTCCACCTAGCCCTGGACACTGGTCGATCCACCTTAGCCTGCACATGGTTGGGCATCTTTGAGAGACAGTAAATGCGTCAGTTTGGAAACCAGTAGATGTCATTAAAACCCTTAAGGAAGGATCACGAATATCCCTTTGGGAAGGAAATAAGAATCATAGAGATACACAGCATGGAGACAGACCCTTCGGTCCAACCCGTCCATGCCGACTAGATATCCCAACCTAATCTAGTCCCACTTGCCAGCACTTGACCCTCTTAAACGCTTCCTATCCATGTACCCATTCAAATGCCTTTTAAATGCTGTCATTGTACCAGCCTCCACCACTTCCTCTGGCAGCTCATTCCATACACGTACCACCCACTGTGTGAAAACGTTGTCCCTTAGGTCCCTTTTATATCTTGACGTCTCACCCTAAACCTATGGCCCTCTAGTTACGGACTCCCCCACCCCAGGGAAAAGACCGTGTCTATTTACCCTATCTATGCCCCTCATGATTTTATAAGCCTCTATAAGGTCACCCCCTCAGCTCTGACGCTCCAGGGAAAACAGCCCCAGCCTGTTCAGCCTCTCCCTGTAGCTCATACCCTCCAACCCTGGCAATATTCTTTATTGAGCCCTTTCAAGTTTCACATATCTTTCCGATAGGAAGGAGACCAGAATTGCACGCAATATTCCAACAGTGGCCTAACCAATGTCCTGTACAGCCGCAACATGACCTCCCAACTCCTGTACTCAATACTCTGACCAATAAAGGAAAGCATACCAAACGCCTTCTTCACTATGCTATCTACCTGCGACTCCACTTTCAAGGAGCTATGACCCTGCACTCCAAGGTCTCTTTGTTCAGCAGCGCTCCCCAGAAGCCGAAGATCTACTGTATCTGCCCTTCTCAAGCCAGTCAGGCCTCCGTGTAACTCCAGGCTCCCCGTCTGCGATGCTGCTGATTCCGGACTGTCGTCCGAATTGGGCCCAGCAATCCCAGTCCCGTTCACATCCGGTTAAAAGGCACCGGGCCCTCCGTCAAATCCCGAGGGTGGACGTTGTCTCAAATGAGAAGGAAAAGCGGGCGCGTTCCCGTCAACAGTGTCACGATGTCTCCGATCTCGAAATCAGTGGCCTTCTGTATTTTGGGGATTCAGTTCTTTTTGTTTTGTGTTTTTTGCGACTGACATTGTGGGGCGTGTTGAGAAACGCATAACAGATCTTGAGCTTGGGGCCACAGTCAGAAGGCACTATAACCAATACCGGTGGGTGGGTGGGGGGTTAGCTCAGGGAGAGGAGACAAGCTAAACCATTTGACTGTGTTTGTCGAGAAGCTTTGTGCTTTCATGCTTGAGTGATCCAGCTCCTCTGGAATGGTAGTTGTACAAATTCTTGACAGCCGGTTGTGCACCCTCTTTCCAGACCAAGTGTCATATTAATGGCGCTCTCTCTTTGTGCTTCCAAGAATGCCTTCAGCACCTCCAATCCTCCTCCAGCTCCCAAAAGGCTGATAAGTCTTTTTGTTTTTCCTTTTGCTGTGTGGCACAGTTCCCTCTGGATCCCTTGTCTGTCGATCTGTCTGTCCGTGCCGCGCTGTTCACCCATGTGGTGGTGGGGTGTGTGTGTGTGTATGTCAGCCTGCGAAGCATCTCATCCACTTAGTCAGCAAGACATCGAGCCCAAATGAGGGAAGGACTGGGGGTGGGGTGGGGGGGGGGGGGGGGGAGGAGGGGTCGGCCATCTTGGTCGGTTGTCTTGATGGAGCCTTTCCTGGACGTTGGGCCCCAATTGCACGCGTCCCCAAATCGGGATTTTCGCAGCCAAGGAGTGACCCAGCCTGCGATGGCGAAAATAGCGAGGTGTCGTTGCGACCGTCCAGGTGTAAAATCGGGTTGTCGGCGTCTGCCCCAAACTCCAGCAGCCTTCCGAAAGCAAACGCCTGCTGGAAGAGTGACCAGTGTTTGTGCCTTTGCCCTTCCCGTGACCTGAAGAGCGAAGCTTTGCGGGCGGACCTCCTCGGGCCAGCTGAAGACTGCCCTCTGCACCCCCTTCCTCCCCGTTTCGGCAACTTCGAAGTTGAGGTTGTGGCGTGGAACGCGGTGGTCCGATGAGCTGGCTGCCCCCTTCCTGCGACATGTGGCCGTAAAGGTATAACACAGAGCTCCCAAGGGCTCCGTGAAAGTAGTGAAATGATAGTTACACCAAAACTAACTAGCCTTAATCACACCCTCTGTTAATTTTCTCAAACAATTAATAATTAGCTGGTTGTTCCAGTGAATTTCTCATTAAGTAGTTTGATAATTAAGGTGATCCAGAGATATCCAAGACTTTGCGTTCCCTTTCTCTCTCTCTGTGTGTCTCTCTCTCTCTCTCTCTCTCTGTGTGTCTCTCTCTGTGTCTCTGTCTGTCTGTATGTAATATTTTGTTGTTGTTCTCTGTTGTGTTTGCCAATTGTGTTGTATTCAGTTATCCTCTCCCGTGTTGTGTGCCATGTCAAGTTCGCAACGCCACCTCAGCTGGCTTCAGCGTCCAGAAGCTTAGCTGTCGTTGAATATATCTGGTCAAGCTTTTCTCCCTGCCCGCTGTCGTGTCACGTTCATCCGGTGCGCGGTTTTCAGCGGCCAACCGGCCGGTTAGTGCGGACCCGGTTACGTCTGTCGAGCCCCGGTTCGGATTCAAGGTCTGCCATGTTTGCAACCCGCCTCCCCGGGGAAGCTGTGGTGCAGACTTTCGCCCTGGGGGGAGCAGGGTTACTCCCCTTGGCGTGAAGTGTCAAAACAATCTTTTGTCAGCACGAACAAGCACCTTGCTGGTGCCTGTGGCTTGCGGCCTGGGTAGCTTGTGTGGAGTTGGCGCCATGTTCCTTAGCGTACAGCATGGATTTGCCCAGGAGTTGCTGAGTGAACTGTTCTGTCAGTCGTGGCAGGTGGAAAATAACTAGATTTTGAGTGCTGTCCACCCTGCGTTTAGAGGGGTCTCTCTTTTTTTTTTTTTTTCTCTCCTCTTTTAATCGCACGCACACCCCCAAATAGAAACCTTTGCCGCCATATTTGTGGCGTTCCCGTGAGGCTGACTGGTTTGGATTGAAATTGGGGGAGGTGGGTGGTACGGCCCGTCGTAAAGACGTAACGACACGTAGTCTGGATTAGGCCGAGTCGCTGCACGAATGGCTGGGTTTGCACGTCTCTGCTTGGCTCCGAACCGTTCACCGTCGAGCTCGGGCGCCAAGAGCAGAGCTTGCGGTGTGTTCCTCACGTGCATGCTTGGCGTGTTCGTCCGCTGTGCGCCCGCTAGTTGTGCCCGTTTCCACCGGAGCGCGGGTGCTGCCGAAGAACGGTGCGGTTGAGTGCTGAAAATTAACTTGTCCTGTTCTTCTTTGTCCCTCCTCACGCCCCTCTCCTTGTCTCCAACTGTGTTCAATAATGTCTTTTCTCATTGCCACCCCTCACGGTTCTTCCTCTTTGGTTTTCCTGCTCAAATTGGACATCCGTTCTCCTTGTTCGATATTGTGTCTGCCCCCTTTCCACGTCCCTCGTATGTGTGTGTGTGTCTGTCTGTCTGTCTGTCTGTGGGGCTGCTGACCCAATGCACTCTTTCAACGCTCCTGGGATTGTTCGCCTCTGTCACGTTTCCACTCGCTTCGTTTTGTGCTTTCCTGACCTGTCGTTCTCCTG
>NW_025195962.1:0-4602 GCF_004010195.1 Chiloscyllium plagiosum
ATATCCGTCTGTTTACTATAATCACACTCCAATCTCCCCCTCACTGAGCCCCACACACTGAGCAAGAGGTAAATGAGTCTGTTTGGACTGACTGACCTGTAACTGATCATCTGAATGCACAACAAGATCCCAGTGCCAGAATTACAGAAGTCTCATGACACAGAAGGAGGCTTTCTGGCGCGTTAACCTTTTCCCCATTACATGTTCAAAATCCTGTCTAGTTTTTCAGGATTTGCCCCTGAATGACCTCATTGAATCCACTTATTGTGTAGACAGCTCCTCCATGATACCCCGTTCTGTCACTCCCAAACCTTCTCTGCCCCAGCCACCAACGTTTTACCTCTGCTCCAATTATGCAATTCACCCCCTCCATGTTTTTGAAACCCTAACCTTTGTGTCACCATCCTAATCTTTGCTATTCCCCAACTACTGCCCCCCAACTATTTTGCCCACCCAAACTTTCAGCTTGTGCAGCTTTATCTCGATCCTCCAAACTGTATCCCGATAGTTTCACCATGATCTCCAAAAATGGTGGCAGATACGGTGAATACACACAAAAACTGACTGCCTAACTGTACAGCACCTGGCATTCCCTGCCGCCACACCTCGTCATTGCGAAACGTGCTTTATTCACCCCAATCCAGATTTTACTCTCAAACTTTGGTGCACCCCCACCCCCCTCCAATTATGTGCAGCCCACAATTTCTACCCCATGTTCGGTGTTATCCCAAAATTTGGCCAATTTCAGAAAGTGTGAAAACTGCCTGATGAGAAAGGCAATGAAAGAGTGTGAAATGAGGGAAAGAGAGAGAAACATCCAGGTGGAGTCAATAAAAGACAATACAAGATCCGAGGGAGAAAGAGAAGGACAAAGAGAAAGAAAGAAAGAGAACGAGAAACACCCAGGGGGAGAAACACAGGTTAGACGAGAGAGATCAGACCATGGAACAGTGAGAGGGCAAATGATAGAGAGTGTGACAGCCAGAAAGAGCAGAGGCAAACACAGAGAGGGATAGAGAAAAAAAAACGCAGGGATAGAACCCAGAAACAGAGATAGGGACAGACAGATGTACAGAGGAAATGAGAGAAATCGCAGGGAGAGACAAAGAAACAGAAAACCACACAGCAAGAGAGAAAAAGCCCAAGGAGACAGATAAAGACAGATGGAGATAGAGAGAAATCCCGAGGTGAGACTGAGACAGCCAGAGAGGAAGAGAGAGGGAGATCCATGGAGAGAATGAGAGAAGAACAAATAAAGACAGAGATAAAACAGAAAGTTAGCGATGAAGAAAGAGAGAGGGTGATAGTATTATACAGATAGAATGATGCTCAGCCAGGAACAGTGATATCCAATAGAACCGAAAGAGAGTGTGTGGAGAGAGGTGAGCAGAGTCATTAGAGATTGGAAAGATTGAACAAATAGATGGTTTCAGGAAAGATTGAGGAAGTGGAGAGTTGTTGGAATGGAATCTACAGGGGAATGTGAATAGGGCAGAGATGTGAAGGATAGGGAGTGATGATGATTAAGGAAAGATGTGGGAGAGAGAGTTGGGAACACAGAATTGGAGATGAGAGCTGTAATGTGAGCCAGACACAATGAAATCTGGAGGATCAGATTGGGCTCTGTGCAGCAACTCCTCTACATCTTTTTGTTCCTTTGTCTGCCCCAGCCCAGAGATCACCACCTTAGGTAAAACTCCCAGAGATGACCTGAACCACAAAACTATTTTCCCTATGTGTGTATAAAGAAATGACAAGTCAACAGACCGGTCAATTGGTATTCTCTCTCTGGTTCCACCTGTTGCCTGAGGATTCCTCAAGGCAGGGGAGACAAATGGCCTAGTGGTATTATGGCAAGGCTATTAATCTAGAGTGGAGAACGTGAGGACTGCAAATGCTGGAGATCAGCATCGACTCTGTAGTGCTGAAAAAGCACAGCAGGTCAGGCAGCACCCAAGGAGCAAGAGAATTCACCTTTTGGACATAAGCCCTTCATCAGGAATCATTAATCCAGAGACCCAGGTATCATTCTGGTGACCTGGGTATGAATTATGCCATGGCAGATGGTGGAATTTAATCTCCATATGTATCTGATATGAGGACTCTAATGGTGACTGTGAAGTTCTTGTTGATTGTCTGAAAAACCCATCTGGTTCAGCGATGGCCTTTAGGGAAGAAAACTGCAATCCCTACCCGGACTGGCCTACATGTGGCTCCAGACCCACAGCAATGTAGTTGACACTTCAACTGCTCTTGGGCAAATAGGGATGGGGAAGAAATGCTGGTCTGGTCAGTGACACCCATATCCCATAAATGAACTTCGATTCTCTCTGTCTGCATTATCTGAGTTTCAGCTCCCAAATCAAATCCCCTTCAGGGAAAGACTGAAAGTGAAATAAAAATTGATTGAAATAAATAAAATCTGTGGCATCACAAACTCACCAGGGTCTCACCATTCACTGATTTCCACAATCTTATGTTTTAGCAGCACAGGCCCTGATATTAATCCGAGAGAACAGGAACAGTAAGATTCAGAACATAAGATCAAAAAGGATAACTTACCACAGGGCAGAAAGGAAACACTTGAAGGGGACAGAGATGTTACAAATTCAATACTTACACAAACTGCAAAAAAAGAACTTGTTTTTGCTAGACGAAGGCTGTTTGAGTATGGGGATAGGCCAGGGAATTATTTAGCGCATCTGACTAAGAAAAAGCATGCTCCGCAATCCATTGCTGCAATTAGAGACAGTGCCGGGGTCCTTACATACGATGCTAAAAGGATTAATGAGGCTTTTCAGAGTTTTTACTCTGAATTGTATCAGTCTGAAGGTTACGAAGATGGGTGGGCTAAGATGGAAGCTTTTTTTTAGAGCCTCGACCTCCCAGGAATAACCCTGAAACAGACCTCTCTCCTTAATGCCCCCTTGACAGTTCAGGAAATACAGGATGCAGCTAGACAACTTCAAAATGGGAAAGCACCTGGCCCTGATGGTCTCTCAGTGAGTGTTATAAGGAGTTTATAAGGATTCTGTCAGGGACGATGGTGGAGATGTACAATCACTCCTATGTGCATGAATACTTACCACCATCTTTGAGAGAAGCTAATAGTTCCCTCATTCTTAAGAAGGGGAAAGTTCCTGAGGATTGTGCCTCATACAGGCCCATCTCTCTATTAAATTCAAATTTCGAGAATCTGTTTAAGATCTTGGCACCGAAATTGGAGAAGATGTTGCCCCACATTGTCAAAGAGGACCAGACAGGTTTATAAGGGCCATAGGTCTTCTAGTAATATTAGAAGGTTGCTGAATATGGTCCAAGTATGTTCGCAAAGATTGATCTAGGGGTCATAGTTTACTTATATGCAGAGAAAGCATTTGACCGGGTGGAATGGCCATATCTCTTTGATGTCTTAGAGCGGTTTGGGTTGGGTGCGGTCTTTGCCAGGTGGGTGAAGGTTTTATATTGCCACCCTCTGGCCGCAGACATCACCAATGGAGTGAAGTCTGGGAACTTTAGGATTGGTAGGGGAGTTGCCCTTTCACATCGTTTATGTTGGTGATAGAGCCGCTGGCAGAGGTTGTTCATCAGAACATCTACATAATGGCTCCAGAAGTGGGATTGAGGGTTACACAAGATTACACTGTTTGTGGATGATGTCCTTCTGGTTTTATCGAACCCGATGATCTCTGTACCCCATCTGATACAATGTATCAATTAATTTGGGGCTATTTTAGGATATATTATAATTTGTGTTTTTCTTTATTATACTGGTATTTGTTATTTGTTATATTTTCAATAACTTTATATTTTTGAAAAGTCATTTTTTTCTTGCTAATAAATGTATTTACAAAAAGAAAGCTCTGGTGTTTTCACTGCAATAACATCGGACATATGAAATCACAGTATTGGTGGGTTAGGAAAAGCACTGAGAAGCCAGATGTAGGAAAACAGGATAAGCCAGTGAATGTCATTGGAGTGATAACAGAAAGCAGATGGAGGCTAGAAAATTGTACCAGAATGTACAAGCTGGTCGGAGGTTGGTGAAGGAGGAAGTGCCAGATCTTCTTAGGCCATATACCTGCGAAGGTAAAGTTTATTCATACAGGCCAGGAGAAGCAGGTCAATAGGTACAATATTAAAAGACACAGGATTCTCTCAAACTGTGATGCTGAAAGATGAGGAGATATATGCTTCTGAAGGACTATTGACAGAAAAGGTATTAGTAACAGAAATTCAGGGTGAGACAAGAAGTGCTTAATTATGTAAAGTGAGGTTAGAGTGTGTCCTCAGAAGAGTGGGGAAGTGTGGTAAGAGTACGGGACAAAATGTCAGCTCTAGGAATAACAGAAGTAAGACTAACAGGCCTGTAATTCCCGGGGTAATCCCTATTCCCTTAGACTCATATCCTGGATTTTTCCGAACTGTGTGGTAACAAGGTCACAAATTCACATGCTTAAACAGGAGACATCAAAGAGCACAGATAAGAAAGATGAAGTGGAATTAGCAGAGACCCTGTTAGATCAGATGGTTGAGACAAGCGAGGAGCAGATAGCTGACAATACAGATATCTTTAGCTCAGATAAATTAGCTGAGTTATAG
>NW_025195963.1:0-4602 GCF_004010195.1 Chiloscyllium plagiosum
TGATAGAACATACAGCATTACAGAGCAGTACAGTCCCTTTATGGTACAATTTGGCTAATAACGGACTTTAGACGAATACAGCAGAAAACTTAACAGCACAGCAAAGATCCTTTGTGAAGCCACTCGGCTAATACCGGACATTGCACCGTACAGCGCAGTACAGGCCCTATAAGAAACAACTCAGCTAATAAAGAATGTTAGACTGATAGAACATACAGTATTACATCGCAGTACAGCCCCTTTATGGTACAATTTGGCTAATAATGGACCTTAGACCAATACAGCAGAAAATCTAACAGCGCAGCAAAGATGCTTTATGAAACCGCTTGGCTAATACCGGACATTAGACCAATATAACACAGAACACTAAAGCGCAGTACAGCCCCTTGATGGAGCACCTCAGCTAATGGAGGAAGTTAGACTGATGGACACACAGCATTACAGATATGTACAGGCTAATAAAGGAATTTAGAGTCATGGAACATGCAGCATTACAGCAGAGTACAGGCCCTTCATGGAAACACGCAGCAATACCGGACATTAGACCAATACAACATCAAACATTACAGCGCAGTACAGGTCCTTTGTGAAACCGCACGGCTGATACCAGAAATTATACCAATACAACATAGGCCCTTTATGGTATCATTCGGCTAAAACCGGCCAGTGGACCTTTATGGAACAGCTCAGCTAAGGAAGGAAGTTAGACTGCGCTGTAATGTGATGTGCTGTGTTGGTCTAATGTCTGGTATTAGCCGAATGTTACCATAAAGTGGCTGTATATATCTGTAATGCTGTGTGTTCTCTATGAATCTATATTCCTTTATTAGCCAAGCGCTTTCATAAAGGACCTTTACTGCGCTATGTTGTATAGGTCTAATGTCCGGTATGAGTCGAATGGTACCATAAAAGGCCTGTACTGCGATGCAATGCTGTGTGTTCTATCAGTCTAACTTCCTTCATTAGCCGAGATGCTCCATCGAGGGGCTGTCCTGTGCTTTAGTGTTCTGTGTTGTATTGGTCTAATGTCCGATATTAGGCCAATACAGCAGAGACTTTTGCAACACAGTAAGAGTCCTTTATGCAACCGCTAGGCTAATATCGGACATTAGACCTATACAACACAGAACACTAAAGCACAGGACAGCCCCTTGATGGAGCATCTCGGCTCATGAAGGAAGTTAGACTGATACAACACACAGCATTGCAGATATGTACAGGCACTTGATGGTACCATTCGTCTAATACCGGACATTAGATCAATACAACATAGCACATTACAGCATGGCACCATTTGTCTCATGCCGGACATTTGACCAATATAACATCGCACGATAAAGTGCAGTACAAGCCCTAAAAGGAACAACTCAGCTAATAAAGGATGTTAGACTGATAGAGCGTACAGCATTACAGAGCAGCACAGCCCCTTTATGGTACAATTTGGCTAATAACAGAATTTTGGCCCATACAGCAGAGAAATTTACAGCACGGTAAATGACCTTTATGCAACCACTCAGCTAATACCACTCATTAGACCAAAACAACACAGAACACTAAAGCACAGTACAGCCTCTTCTTGGTGGAGCACCTCGGCTAATGAAGGAAGTTAGACTGATACAACACACAGCATTACAGATATGTACAGGCCATTTATGGTACCATTCGTCTAATACCGGACATTAGATCAATACAAAATAGCACATTACAGCGCAGTACAGTCCCTTTAAGAAACAAGTCAGCAAATAAAGATTGTTAGAATGATAGAGCGAACAGCATTACATCGCTGTACAGGCCCTTTATGGTACCATTCGGCTAATACCAGACATTAGACCAACACAACACATCACATTACAGCGCAGTGCAGGTCCTTGATGGAACAACTCGGCTAGTAAAAGAAGTTAGATTGATAGAACATACAGCAATACAGCACAGTACAGGCCCTTTATGCAACAGCGTGGCTCATAAAGGAAGTTAGGTTGATAGAACATACAGCATTACAGCGCAGGACAGGCCCTTTAATGTACGGTATTAGCCGAATGGTCGCATTGATTAAGACAACATTGCACATTACAGTGTAGCGCATGCCCTTTATGGAATAGCTCGGCTATAACAATAGCACATTACAGCGCAGTACGGGCCCTATAAGGAACAACTCAGCTAATAAAGTAAGTTAGATTGATAGAACATACAACATTACAGCACAGTACAGGCCCTTTATGCAACAGCGTGGCTGTGTGTTCTATCAGTCTAACTTCCTTCATTAGCCGAGGTGCTCCATTAAAGGGCTCTACTGTGCTTTAGTGTTCTGTGGTGTATTGGTCTAATGTCCGGTATTAGCTGAGCGGTTGCATAAAGGACCTTTACTGTGATGTAAGGTTCTTTGCTGTATTGGTCTCAAGACCGTTATTAGCCGAGTGGTTTCATAACTGGACAGTGCTGTGCTGTAATTCTCTACACTCTATGAATCTATATTCCCTTATTAGCCGAATGGGACCATAAAACGCCTGTCCTGCGATGTAATGTGCTATGTTGTACGGATCTCGTATTAGCCGAATGGTACCATAAAGGGCCTGTACATACCTGTAATGCTGTGTGTTCTGTCAATCTAACTTCCTTCATTAGTCGAGGTGCTCCATCAGGGGGCTGTACTGTGCGTCAGAATTCTGTGTTGTATTGGTCTCATGCCGAATGGTACCATAAAAGGCCTGTACAGTGATGTAGTGCTGTATGTTCTATCAGTCTAACTTCCTTTATGGCCCTTTATGGTACCATTTGCCGAATACCGGACATTTGACCAATACAACATAGCACATTACAGCGCAGTAAAGGCCCTTTAAGATAGAACTTATCTAATAAAGGAAGTTAGACTGATAGAACATACAGCATTACATCGCTGTACCAGCCTTTTACGGTACTATTCGGCTAATACCGGAGATTAGATCAATTCAACATAGCACATTGTAGCGCAGTAAAGGTCCTTTATGAAAGTGCACGAGTAATAAAGGAATATAGATTCATAGAGAGCAGCGAATTACAGCACAGCACAGTCCATTTATGGAACCACTCGGCTAATACCGGACATTAGATCAATACAAGACAGAACACGGCTAATGAAGGAAGTTAGACTGATAGAACACACACCATTACAGATATGTACAGGCACTTTATGGTACCATTCGGCTAATATCGGACATTAGACCAATACACCTTAGCACACAACAGCGCAGTACAGGCCCTTTAAGGAACAACTTGGCTAATAAAGGAATATAGATTGATAGAGAGTAGAGAATTACAGCACAGCACTGTCCATTTATGGAACCACTCGGCTAATAAAGGACTTGAGGCCAATACAGCAGAGAACTTTACAGCACAGTAATGGTCCTTGATGCAACCGCTCGGCTAACACCGGACATTCGACCAATACAACACAGAACACTGAAGCACTGTACAGCCCCCTTGATGGATCACCTCGGCTAATGAAGTAAGTTAGACTGATAGTACACACAGCGTTACAGATATGTACAGGCACTTTATGGTACCATTTGGCTAATACCGGACATTAGATCAATACAACATAGCAGATTACAGTGCAGCACAGGCCCTGTAAGGAACAACTTGGCTAAGAAAGGAAGTTAGACTGATAGAACATACAGCATTACATCGCAGTACAGGCCCTTTTGGTATCATTCGGCTAACACCGGACATTAGACCTCTATAACAAAGCACATTTCAGTGCAGTACAGGTCCTTCATGAAACCGCTTGTACTACGTTGTGATATTCTATTTTGAACTGGTCTAACTTCCTTCAACAGCCGAGCAGTTCCATAATGGGCCTGTACGGAACTGAAATGCGCTATGTTGTAGAGGTCTAATGTCCTTTCTTAGCCGAGCGGTTCCATCAAGGTCGTGAACTGCACTGTAATGTGCTTTGTGTATTGGTCTAATGTCCGGTATTAGCCGACCGGTTGCATACTGTGCTGCAAAGTTCTCTGCTGTATTGGCTTAATGCCCGTTGTTGGCCGAGTGTTTCCATAATTGGACTATGCTGTGCTGCAATTCTCTACAACCTATGAATCTATATTCCTTTTAAGGCGAGCGATTTCATAAAGGACCTGTACTGCGCTGTAATGTGCTATGTCTAATAGGTGTGATAGGTCTAATGCACGGTATTAGCCGAATGGTACCATAATGTGCCGCATGTACATATCTGTAATGCTGTGTGTTCTATCAGTCTAACTTCCTTCTTTAGACGAGGTGCTCCATTAAAGGGCTCTACTGTTCTGTGTTGTATGGGTCTAATGTCCGGTATTAGCTGAGAGGTTGCATAAAGGACCTTGACTGTGATGTAAAGACCAATACAACACAGAACACTAATGCACAGGACAGCCCCTTGATGGAGCATCTCGGCTAATGAAGGAAGTTAGATTGATGCAACACACAGCATTTCAGATATGTTCAGGTACTTGATGGTACCATTCGTCTAATACCGGACATTAGATCAATACAACATAGCACATTACAACGTGGTACAGGCCCTGTAAGGAACAACTCGACTCATAAAGGAAGTTTGACTGACAGAACATACAGCATTACATTGCAGTA
>NW_025195964.1:0-1424 GCF_004010195.1 Chiloscyllium plagiosum
CAATTCCTGTCACTGACGGAGGTTCAATCCCTGCCACTGACTGAGGTTAAATCCCTGTCACTTACTGAGTCTCAATACCAGTCACTGACTGAGGCTCAATCCCTGTCACTGACTGAGATTCAATCCCTGTCATTGACTGAGGTTCAATCCCTGTCACTGACTGAGTTTCAATCCCAGTCACTGATTGAGATTCAATCCCTGTCCCTGACTGAGATACAATCCCTGTCACTGACTGTGGTTCAATTCCTGTCACTAACTGAGATGTAATTCCTACCACTTACTGAGATTCAATCCCTGGCATTGACTGAGGTTCACTTCTTATCACTGATTGAGATTAAATTCCTGTCACTGACTGAGGCTCAATCCCTGTCACTGACTCAGTTTCGATCCCTGTCACTGACTGAGGCTCAATCCCTGTCACTGACTGAGATTCAATTCCTGTCACTGAATGAGATTCAATGCCTGTCACAGACTGAGGTTCAATCCCTGTCACTAATTGAGATGCAATTCCTACCGCTGACTGAGTTTCAATCCCTGGCATTGACTGAGGTTCACTTCTTATCACTGATTGAGATTAAATCCCTGTCACTGACTGAGGCTCAATCCCTGTCACTGACTCAGTTTCGATCCCTGTCACTGACTGAGGCTCAATCCCTGTCACTGACTGAGATTCAATTCCTGTCACTGAATGAGATTCAATGCCTGTCACTGACTGAGGTTCAATCCCTGTCACTAATTGAGATGCAATTCCTACCACTGACTGAGTTTCAATCCCTGGCATTGACTGAGAATCACTTCTTGTCACTGATTGAAATTCAATCCGTTTCACTGACTGCGAGGCAATCCCTGTCTCAGTCTGAGATTCAAACCCTGTCACAGACTGAGGTTCAATCCCTGTCACTGACAGAGTCTCCATCCCTGTCACTGACTGAGCCTCAATCCCTGTCACTGACTGAGGTTCAATCTCTGTCACTGAATATGATTCAATCCCTGCCACTGACTGATATTCAATCCCTGTCACTGACTGAGGCTCAATTCCTGTCACTGACTGAGGTTCAATCGCTGTCACTGACTGAGGTTCAATCTGTGTCACTGACGGAGATTCAATATCTGTTAATGACTGAGGTTAAATCCCTGTCACTTACTGAGGCTCAATCCCTGTCATTGACTGAGGCTCAATCCCTGTCACTGACTGAGGTACAATCCCAGTCACGGATTTAGTTTCAATCCATGTCACTGACTGAAATTCACTCCCAGTCACTGACTGAGGTTGAATCCCAGTCACTGATTTCGATTCAGTTCCTGTCACTGACGGAGTTTCAATCCCTGTCACTGACTGAGGTTAAATCCCTGTCACTTACTGAGATTCAATCCCTGTCACTGACTGAGGCTCAATCCATTTCACTGACTGAGATTAAATTCCT
>NW_025195964.1:2054-4602 GCF_004010195.1 Chiloscyllium plagiosum
GACTGAGGTTCAATCCCTGTGACTGTCTGAGATTCAATCCCTGTCACTGAGAGAGATTGAATTCCTGTCACTTCCTGAGATTCAATTCCGGTCACTGACTCAGATTCAATCCCTGTCACTGACTGAGATTCAATTCCTGTCACTGAATGAGATTTAATCACTTTCACTGACTGAGGTTCAATCCCTGTCACTGACTGAGATTCATTTCTAGTCACTGATTGAGATTCAATCCCTGTCACTGACTGAGGTTCAATCCCTGTCACTGACTGAGGTTCAATTCCTGTCACTGACTGAGATTCAATCCCTGTCACTGACTGAGGTTCAATCCCTGTCACTAACTGAGATGCAATTCCTACCACTTACTGAGATTCAATCTCTGTAGATTCAATTCTACAGAGACGTGGGACTCAGGAATCTAGAGACCGGGGCTCGTCTGTGCGAGATTTTGCAGAGGAACGTGGACCTACGGGGTTCCTGTGTTCTGTTTCACAGAGACGTTGGACACAGGAGTCCAAAGACCGGGGGTGCCTGCAAAGGAACCTGGGCGATCACGGGACTGAAGGTCCGGGAATTGGCTAAATAGTGATAGATTATCACGGGATAATACAGGAATCTCCGATTTTACAAAGTCCTCGGCAATGGGAAATAAGGGATCCAAGGCGAATAAGGGAAAGGTAGGCTTGAGCGTAGACAATGAAAAATACCCCGGGTACCTGCCGATAGTCCGTTAGGTATAATGTTAAATAATTGGGGTCTGGGTAGGGAAAAAGGAAAATCTAGACAGAAGATGGTGAAATACTGTCGAACGTGGTCCCAAAAACCTATTCAGGGAGACTCAGTGTGGTGGCCTAAATTCGGCACTGATGAAGACTGGGTCCGGCAAGGTCTAATTTTATATGTCAATTCGGAACCTTATGTTACTCGGGAGGAAAGTGATTACGCCCTTTGTTGGCTACCAGTCGCACTATCTTGCAAAATGAAGGTAGCCAATGAAGACTCGAAAGGGCAGAAAGAATGGGAACCTTTCGATCACTTACCGCCGCCCTACGTGACCCCGTTGGCCCCGCAAAATAGTCCTTCGGGTGGCGACGATTCAGGGGAAGGGGAAGAAAGCGGGGAGGAACCACCAGGTGCCTCAGGAGTACAGACTAGATCTCAAGCTGAAAAGAGTCACAGACGAAACTCTGTCCCGATTGCAAGAATGAATCCACTCCGGGAAGTGCCCATGGGAGGCGCGGAAGGAGGGACGGGATATGTGAACGTCCCCTTAACGAGTACTGAAGTACAGAATTACAAGAGGGAGATGAAGGGCCTACTGGAGGACCCCATGGGCCTGGCTGAACAATTAGATCAGTTCCTGGGGCCAAATACTTACACGTGGGATGAGATGTATTCCATCATGGGAACATTGTTCTCTAGCCAGGAGCGACAGATGATACGACAAGCTGCGCTGTTGGTCTGGGAGAGAGAGGGAGGAGCAGGAGGGGAGCAGAAATTTCCCCTCACCGACCCCGAGTGGGATAAGTAAACGGAAGAAGGAAGACGCAACATGAGGGACATGCGGGAATATTGGATAAAAGGAATAAAGCAGGCAGCCCCGAAGGGGCACAATTTTACCAAGGCCTTTGGGAATCATCAAAACCCGGAAGAAACCCCTACAGACTTCCTAGACAGGATTAGGAAGAACTTGCAGCAGTTCGCTGGGGTGGACCCTGAGACGGAAGTGGGACAGCAACTCATACGGGTAGAGTTTGTATCAAAAGCCTGGCCGGACATACGAAAGAAGTTAGAGAAAATGGATGATTGGGATAGTAAACCACTGAGTGAACAACTACGGGAGGCGCAAAAGGTGTTTGTGAGAAGGGACGATGAGAAGCAAAAGAAGGCGACAAAGATAATGATGCAGATGGTGCAACAAGTGACAGCTGGAAGGAGGGAAAAGGGGGAGCCGGGTCAGGAACCGGAAAGGGGAGAGTCGTGGCAAGAGCAGAGGAAAAGAGGTCCGGGGCCGGAACAAAGGAAGGGTGGAGGAACTCGAGGCCGCGACAGGGAAACGAGGAGGATACTCAGATGTTACTACTGTAATGAAGAGGGACATTTTAAGCGAGAGTGCCCCCGCTACAAGCGGGAAGTGCGGTCGTACGCCCTGATGGAGGAAGATTAGGGAGGTCGGGGGTTCCTACCCTTGGGGCAAAAGGACTATCGACAGGAACCCCTGGTAAACTTGAAAGTAGGGCCCCAAGGGTCGGAGATCACATTTATGGTGGACTCGGGAGCCGAAAGATCAAGTATAATCCAAATACCCCTTGGCGCCCGAGCAGGAAGAACAGTTATGGGGGTATCTGGCATTGGAGGAAAGACATTGCAAGTCCCAGTAGTGGAGGACGTGGAAATTGGGTATGAACACAGAACTACTAAACGAGACCTCCTTCTACTGCCATCGGTGGGGTTTAATTTGTTAGGAAGAGACTTTCAGGTCAAACTAGGGATTGGAACGGTACCAAGTAACGGGGAAAATGGTGGTACGGTTGTTCGCCCTCACCGAAGA
>NW_025195965.1:0-4604 GCF_004010195.1 Chiloscyllium plagiosum
TTAAAACATGTTAAAGGCATCGAAATAGACACATGATACGATTAGGAAGCATTTACAGGGATATGGGCCAAGTGCTGGCAAATGGGAATAGATTAGGTTGGGATACCTGGTTGGCATGGATGAGTTAGAATGAAGGGTCTGTGTCGGTGCTATACATCTCTGTGACTGTGGGATCATAACAGCTGATACAGCTCTGCTTCGTCTCTGGGCTCCCTCATGACCATTTTGTCAATATCGAGCTTCCTCTATCTCGAACAATGGATAGATTTTTGGTCTGTTTGGTATTTTACTACTATTTTTACAGGCATTTTTGTTAGTTAATTTTTCACTACCGCCCAGCCCCTGACCATGTGCTGCTTATCAATATTTTCTGGAAAATCTTTAACAGTCAAGAATTCCTTTTTCCAATAAGCAAGTGTATTTTCCTTCCATTTCTGACTATCTCATTCTGCACTATTTTCATTCCCTGTAATCCGTTTTGCACTCTCGGAAACATCAACTGTGTTTCTCCTTCCACAGATACCAGTGATTAATGCCAAAGCCCTGTAGCCTGGGGACAGGGTGATGTTTGACTTTCTTGTACAGCTGCAGTTTGTGTGGTGAAGGTGCTCCCACAATGTGGTTGGGTAAGTGGCATTATAGATTATTCATTCAGCAACAGTAAAGATCTGAAGATAATGTCCAAATCAACAACAGTTTGTATTTTTATTATCATGCTTATAATTCCACAAAAATATTATTGAGAATTTTAAACATAAGGCCAGAGATGGTGATATTAGGTCAGGTGACCAAAAGCATTGCCAAATAAGCAAGTTTTGAGGAATGTCTTAAAGGAGGAAAGCAGACCTGAGAGGATTTGGCTGCAAATTTCAGACCTTGTTGCTTTGGCAACTGTAAAAGCAGCCACATAGGTGAAGTAATGAATTAACAGATCATTGGGAGTCTCGAACAGAATGGGTTGTCGGGGTCTCAAAGGTTGTGTGATGCAGCGAGCTAGGGATGAGCACAACCAGGAATTAAATCAAGGGTGCGAATTTTAACTTGAGGGATGTTGGCTGGATGCTGGCATGTGAGACGAGATCGGATTGGGATGTCTGGTGAGCATGGACGGGTTGGATTGAAGGGTCTGTTTCCATGCTGTACATCTCTGTGACTCTATGTGGTTGATTATGAATAGCAGCCTTTTGATGGATCAACAAGTTTTGATACGTGGGAGTACTTGGGCAGCAGAGATTTTTCTTGAGATTACAGGGAGGTTGGATGTGGGAAGCTGGCCAGGAGTACGTTTGGATAATGAGGTCTGGAGATAACACAAGATGGTTGAGAGTGTATGAGCTGCGACAAGAGTGCAATCAGCTAGAACTAGTGGTCTTGGAGTGGGACTGGGCTGTCACCCTCACCTCGCTTCTGGGATTCAGTTAGTTGTCAGGTTGTGAATCAGGGCGGTACCACAATCGGGAGCTGAGTGGCCCTGGTGGAGACTAAAATGAGTGTCACTTAGCTGGCTGTTGCTGAGCAGCTGCTGCTTGATAGCCCTGTTGATAACATGTTCCATCACTTTCCTGCTGATCGAGTGTGGACTGATAGAGGGAAATTGGCTGGGTTGGATTGTCCTGTGTTTTTGTGTTGAACATGCCTCGGCAATGTTTCACATTGTCGGTAGATGCCAGTGCTGGAGCGGTACGTGACTTGGTGGGTGGCAAGTTCTGGAGCACAAGCCATCAGTATTATTGCCAGAATGTTGGCAGAGTCCATAGCCTTTGCATTACTTCACCATTTCTTGATGTTATTCAAACTCAAGCTAACTTGCTTAAAACTCACATCTGTGATGTTAGAAACCACTGGAGAAGGCTAAGATGGATCATTTCACTTTGCATCTGGCTGAAGATTGCTGCAGATGCTGTCAGCTTATCTGGTGCATGGATGTGTGAGGCCCCTCCATCAGTAAGGGTGGGGATTTCTGTGATGCTTCCTCCAGTGAGTTGTTTAATTGTCCATCACCGTTCACAACTGGGTATGGCAGGATTGCAGAGCTCCGATAGGTTCCATTGGTTGTGGGATTGTTTAGCTGTGTTGCTTGCTGCTGATGCTCTTTGATATGCAGGTAGTCCTGTTTGGTAGCTTCATCAGGTTGGCACTTCATGTTTAGCTATGCCTGGTGCTGCTCTTGGCATGCCCTCCTTTACTGTCCATTGTGATGGGTGAGAGCGGGATTTACAAACCCCTGAGATTTCAGATTGTGCTGGAGTACAGTTCTGCTGCTGTTGATGTCCCACAGTGCCTCAGAGATACCCAGTTTGAGATCCTACATCTCTTCAAAGTCTGTCCCATTTAGAACAGTGATAGTGTCACTGAACATGATGGAGGTTTTTCTCAACTTTAAGCCAAGACTTGTGACTCAAAAAGGAATGTGTGATGGTCGCTCTTACCGATACTGTCATGGACAGATGTATCTGCAGCTGGTCAATTCGTAACAATGAGATCAAGTATGTTGCACACTCTTGGTTCCCTCACCACACGCTGCAGACTCAGATGAACAGCTATGTCCTTTAGGACCTGGCCAGCTCAGTCAGTAATTCTGTTGCAGAGTTAGTCTCGATTGTGGACATTGAAATCCTGTACCCAGAGTACGTTTGACACCATTTTACTTCTTCAGTGCTTCCTTCAACTGTTGTTCAACATGAAGGAGAACTGATCCATCAGCCAAGGGAGGACAGTATGTGGTAATCAGCAGGAGCCATGAGATTTCCTGGTGTCCGGAGTCAATGCTGAGTACTCCAAGGGCAAATCCTCCCTGTCTGTGCCACGACCTCTGCCTGGTCTGTCCTGCTGGTGGGACAGGACATATCCAGAGATTTCAGGAGAAAGTGAAGACTGCAGATACTGGAGATCAGAGTCAAGAGTCTGGTGCTGGAAAAGCACAGCAGGTCAGGCTGATGAAGGGCTTAGTCTCGAAACATCGATTCTCCTGCTCCTCGGATGCTGCCTGACCTGTTGTGTTTTTCCATCACTACAATCTCAATATCTTGGGATGGTGATGGTGGTGTCTGGTCATTGTCTGTAAGGATTGACTTCATGAGTATGACTATGTCAGGCTGTTCCTTGATTGGTCTGTGAGACAGCTCTGCACATTTTGGCACCAAAATACAGATGTTAGTCTGGAGGACGTTGCACCATCAAGAGGGCTGATTCTGTGGTTGTATTAAATGGTGCCTTGTTAGATGTCGAGTAGTCCATCCAGTTTCATTCTTTTGTGGAAACTTTGCAGTGATTATTTCAGTGAGTAGCTTGCTGGGTCACTGTCAGATTGGCAGGACTTTTTTCCCCATTGACAATGATTCCATGGAGATCAAGAGATTCCTAATTCCAGTTATTTTTTCTTGAATTCAGATTCCACCATCTGCCAAGATGGAATTCGAACCAGGACTTCAGTCGTTTGTTTTAATATTTTGGATAAAATTTATATACATTAGGTTTGTTCACTCAATTTAAATATCACTTACCCGGGTTTTGTTTCTTTGTGAAACACTGTCCGTCATCCTGTCTCCTCCATCCTTCTCTCCAACAACAAGAGTTTGGAGCACACTGAATTCCTTGCATTTGGTGTCCCTCGTGGATCTATCCTTGGCCCCTCCTCTATCTCACCTACATACTGCCAGGAGGCGACATTGTGCAAAAGTACCATGTTGGGTTTCACATGTACACTGACAATGCCCAGCTCTCCCTCCCCATCATACCTCTCCATTACTCCACTGTTACTCAGTTACCAAACTGCTTACCACATTCCCACTACTCGATTAGGTGCAGTTTCCTCCAATGAAACATTGTAATGGTTAAACCCGTTGCCTTACAAGTTCCTTTCCCTAACTGCTGAGCGCCTCTCTCTCACTGGGAACTATGCAGCAGAACTAGACTCTTCACAATACTGCTGTTATATCTGTCGCGAAGCTGACCTTCTGATTAGACATCCACACAATCCCAAACACCAGGAATTCCAATCTCTTAAACGTTGGTTGTCTCCTCCTCACCCCAGCTCCATTGCTACTGAAACCCCTTACCCGTGTCAGTGTTGCCTTAAACATGACGAATCCAAAGCAGAACCCTTGATTCTGTGACTGACTCAGAATCTGGTTTCAGACCCCCCTCTCAGTATTTACCCTCCGACACATCAGTATTTATTCTGTCAAACCCCTTAAGAATCTGGTGGTGAGGTCTGATTGTAGATGGTGTAAATGGCAGAGCATGATGTGTTGTATTTGGGTGGAAGGACTTGGTGGGGGGGCGGAGTTCTATCCTTGTGCAGTTGTAGGTGTGGGTTTCAAAGGCAGGGGTGCAGGAAGTGGAGGAGATACATTGGATGGTATTGACCTCATGGGATGGGAAATTGCAGTTATTGAAATACCTGGCCATTTGGGATGTTCTGGCTTCACTGGAACACAGCAGTAAGCATGATATAGAGATGTTGGCCAGGGAACAGGCTCGTGTGTTAAAGTGGCAGGCAGCTGGAAGCTCGGGGTCTGTTTTTGCAGCAGAACGTACATCATCAGTCGCTATTTCCGCCACCTCCACTGAGATGCTGCCAGACACAGGTTCCTGTCCCCTCC
>NW_025195966.1:0-4605 GCF_004010195.1 Chiloscyllium plagiosum
CCGTATTGTCAGAGGTTAGTACTGTAGGAGTGCCGTATTGTTGAAGTGTCCCTTTCTATTTTTTGTCAAACTCCACTCGACAGGCTCCCGATTGAATATGCTTGCACTGCTCTTTCAAGCAGGATGTTTGAGACCTTAGCCTCTTAATCAATCCCGCCTCCTTCACATTCTCAGGCAGCACATTTCAGGTCTGAACGCCGCGATTGACATTGTCTTGCCAATACTCTCATGCAGCACGTTCGGAACCTAAACACTCGAACAAATCTGCCTCCCCATATTGTAAGACTGCAGGTCTCGACACTAAACTCTCGATTAACCCTGCCTTACCCCAACTCTCAAGCAGCATGTTCAGACCCAAAACCCTCGATCAAATCTGCCTCCTCCACCTTGTCAGCCTGCATGTCCAGACATTGAACTCTCGATTGACCCTGCCTTACCCACACTCTCAGGGAGTGTGTTGCAGACCCTAAACCTATTATTTTCTCAGGCAGCACATTCAAACCTTAAATCCTTTATTTTCCCTACCTCCCTCACACCGTCAGTCATTATATTCAATACCTTAACCCATCAATTGAAAACATTTAAAAAAGCATTTGAAATAATACATGGATAGGAAAGGTTTACCCCAAGGATACGGGCCAAGTCCAGGGAAATAGGGTTACCGTGGATGGATATTTTTATTGGTATGGGCCAGTTTGGGATGAAGGATCCGTCTCCGTGCTGGAAGCATTTAGGGACCTGCCTCCCCTTCATTCTCAGGCACTATGTACCTAATCCTAACCCCTCAATTCAACTTATCTTCACCACGTTCTCAGGGACTGTGCTCCTGATCCTAACTCCTCAATTGAATCTTGCCTTAACCACACTCCCAGGCACTCCGTTCCCGTCCCGAACGCCTCAATCCGCTCTGCCTCCCCCACACTCTCTGGTGCCCCGTTCCAGGCCCCAACCACTCGATTGGCCTTGTCTGTCCCATACAAAAGCCTATGTTCTTGCAAAAAGACATCATTGTTTAGGTTCACAGCGAAGATCAATAACGCAGATAAATAAGTGCTAATATGAATTTCTTGCATGAGGAATCAATAACACTCCTCAGTGTAGCCCACAGGAGGGTCCAACTGTTTCCAGATTATGAAATGATATTTATATTTACACCAGGGATGATGGCATCACTGGTTTTGGCCAGAACGTATTACCTTTCTGTCGGAGAAATTTGCCCAGTAAGTTAGAGATCACAAAACACAGCTCTAAGTGAAATTGTCCAACATTGTATTGCAAGCGATATCGCTGGAGGAAAAAAAAAAACAGATCTAGCTGACACAGAACTGACAGTCTGCACAGAGAATTTGATTTCTCCTCCCAGAGCTGAGGATGGGACCGCTTTTATACTAATGCTGCACAATGACGCTGATTATGAAATGGGAAACTACAATGTTTCTGGAAATGGAGTAATCTGGATGCAAGCATGCTAATTGGAAAACAGTTTATCGGATCAATATCCTGTTCCTTCTGACAATGCAACATCCTGTCAGCATCATGGTTCCATTCGTCTTTCCAGGTAGGTGTTAAAGTCTTTTCTGAAGTGGCGATTTGCTTCCATTTTCCTGTCTGTTTGTCCTGCTCCTGTGTGCCTTTGCTGTTGCTGGGTTGTGAAGTTGCCTTTAGGGCTTTGAGATCTCTTGTCCAGTACATGGGAGCTTAAAGTGTATTCCTATTGTCTGCGTGCCGTCTGACCCAGTTCGTGAGCTTCTCGGGAAATTTGGGTGTCCTGGTACAATTTGGGCAATTTGCTTTTGTGGGCCTATCGTGGGTTTGCAAATCTTTTCACACAATTCCCTTCTTTCTTGTTTTGCTTCGGGGACGCACGAGATGGGGGCAAGGTAGACAGAGCCGGGGGATTGTCAGGTGTGGGAGGCTCCGTATCAGACAGGGAGCTCTCAGTGACCGGGTCTGGCCCAGCATCGGCACTCTCAGGGGCAGGGATGTTCTCCCAGCGGATTTGTGATAAGTGAGTGGCGAGGGGGCAGAGGGTAGGAAGGTGGTAGCCCACAGGTCACGGCGAGTTATGAAATGTGCTGCCCCTTGTCCCTTTTTACCAGCAAACCACAGTGTTTTGGTCAGAACGATCAGGCCGAGGGTTCTGATGGTGATGGCCGTCGTGAGCAGTTGGATGCATTCTCGGTGTTCGGAGCTTCTCTGTGTGGTCCCTGTCCATTGCTTGTGGAGACCTTTTGCAGCGTGTGCCATGTGTCCGGTCGGGCCGTCTATCCAGTTTCACAGCAGTCCAGCTCGTCATTTCTATCTGGTAAGGGCCTTTCCACGGATGGGAGAGAATCTTTTTCTAGTGATTTGATCATGACATAGTCCCCGGGTCGGAACGGATGAATGGGCACTGCTTGGTCTGTGGGCACTGACCTGGTCGGGCGCAGCACTAATGCTCCAGCTAAGGGACTGGACTTGCACTAGGAGGATGTCTTGTGTCTGTGGTCAATTTCGGAAGTATGGTTGCAGTGGGCATAGGCCGCCGCATAAGTTCTTCCAAGGGGTGACCCCAGTCGTGCAGTTCGGCTGCTTACGCATAGTATAGAGGGCAAGTGACAAGGCGTCTGGCTCGATCAGTCCTGTTTCTTAGGTGATTTTTATCATGTGGTCTTCAGGGTGCCATTCATCCGCTCAACCATGCCTGACGACTGGGATTGGTAGGTTATGTGGTGTCGCTATTGTATCCCTATTAATCGCTAATCCCAGTCTTAAGCCTAGCAGTGAAGTGAAAACCCCCGGTCCGTCCCTATGCTACCGGGGACTCCAAATATGGGGATGACATATTTTAGGAAGCATTTAAACACTGTACGTGCGTCATCCTTTCTCGTAGGAAACGCCTTTAACCATTTGTAGAGTCTGTCAATGATGACCAGGGTGTAATATTTTAACCCTGTTTTTGTGGTATGTGTGTGAAGTCAATCTGTAAATGGCTAAAAGCCGCCTCAGGAACTGGCAGGTGCTCATATTTGGCAACAGGCTTTCCTGCATTGTTCTGCAGGCAGATGAGGCAATGTGACAGCAGGGCTTGGGCAGCGGCAGCGAATCCCGGTGCATACCAGGACTGATTGAAAGTGTGTAATCATGCCCCTCCTGCCAGTGTGGCCAATGCCGTGGTCTACAACGGCCAGTGTGTGTAGGTGGGCTCTTGGGCAAATGATGTGGCCGTTGGGGTGTACTAGCAGGTTGAGGGAAGGAGATTGTGTGGCCCTGATGAGGGCCCAACTGTCTTTTCCCTGCTGTGGAGCAGCTTGTTGGGCAGCTCGCACTGCCTCCATGGGGTCAGGGAATACTGGGGCCTTCGCAATTCTGGAGGCCTGCAGGACGTAGGTGGTGGTGTGCAGTGCGGCTTCCCGGGCTGCTGTGTCAGCTGAGGCATTCCTGAGGGTGACCGGGTCAGTGGCAGAGACGTGAGCTGCGCATTTCATAATTGCGCAGGTAACAGGACTGCTTCCAGGGGATTAGAAATCAGTGCACCGTGTTGTAGTGGCCTCCCTGCTGACGTGATGTTGCACAAAGACATCATTGTTTAGGTTCACAGCGAAGATCAGTAACGCAGTAAAATAAGTGATAATATTAATTTCTTGCATTGTGAACCAATAAAACTCTTCGGTGTAGCCCAGAAGAGGGTCCAACGATTTCCAGATTATGATTTCTTTTTTATTCACATGAGGGATGAGGGCATCACTGGTTTGGTCCAGAACTTATTACCTTCCTGTCGGAGAAATTTGTCCAGTAAGTTACAGATCACAAAACACAGCTCGAAGTGAAATTGACAAACAGTTCATTGCAAGCGATATCACTGGAGGAGAAAACAGACTAGCTGACACAGAACTGACAGTCTGCACAGAGATGTCTCCTCCCAGAGTTGAGGATGAGAGCACTTTTATAGTAATGCTGCACAATGACACTGATTAAGAACTGGGAATCTACAATGTTTCTGGAAATGGAATAATTTAATTTCCAGATTGTGCCAAAATCATGGTCGACTCCGAAGGCATATCTCGAGACTGTGCAAATGTTTGTTGTGAATCCTTTAGCAATGATACAAGCCTAGTGAGCGCAAACAGCTCTGCAGTTTATGCGGATATGCCATTTTGCAGCGCAGCTGAATCTAAAACTGTGAATGGGGAGCAGATGTCATACTCTGCCAGTGTACAGTAGTCTGAGGGCCTGAAGGATGCGCCATCTGTATAGAATATGAGGTCAGAGTTGTCCAGTGACGTTTCAGGGAGGTCAGGGTGTGGAGTGACAACCTGGTGAACAAGGTTTAACAGTTGTGGTAGTCTGCAATGGAGTTCTGGGTGAGTGGGAGCAGGGTGGCGGGGTTCAGTGCAGGGGCACGTTGTCGGAACAGGTTGGCTTTGGACAGAAAAGCGACCTCATAGCCAGTTCTCTGGGTGGAAGTGAAATGTTGGGTTGCTGCTGAATTTAGCAGCAGGTGGACCGAATTGGGAACCATAGCAGTACATGGGTGATCCAGCACAATGGGGGTGGCCTTCTCTACTGTTACTGCGGCGGCTGTTACAGCTGTCAAACATGGCGGCATTCCCCTTACAACAGGCG
>NW_025195967.1:0-847 GCF_004010195.1 Chiloscyllium plagiosum
GCACGTAAGACGCCAGCACGGGGTGTCCAAGTGGATGGGGTGTGTTGGAGGCAGGAAAAGGGGTCGTCAGAGGGTGGGTGAGAATCCTGGTTGAAGAAGTAGGCGCAGAGGCGAAGGCGGCGGAAGAAATGCTCAATGTCTCGCCGCGTGTCGAACACATTGATCCGGGAGCGTAGGGGGATGAAGGTGGGGCCTCTGCTGTGGACCGATCCACAATGAGACCCAACTGCTCTACACAAGCAGCAGGAACTGCAGGGTTTGAGTTATAAAGAGAGGCTGAATAGGCCAGAACAGTTTTTTTTAACTGGAACATAGGAGGTTGAGGAGTGACCTTACAGAGGTTTATAAAATCACGGAGAACATAGATATGGTGATTGGAAAGGTCTTTTCCCTAGGGTGAGGAAGTGCAAAACTAGAGGGCATAGTTTTGAGGTGAGAGCAGAAGGATTTAAAGGGGACCTGAGGGGCAACATTTCATGCAGAGGATGTTTTGAATGTAGAATGAACTGCCAGAGGAAGTGGTAAATGCAGGTACAGTTACAACAGTTAAAAGACATTTGGGCAGGTACATGAATAGGAAAGGTTTATAGGGATATGGGCCAAATGCAGGCAAGTGCGACTGGTTTAGTTTGGGAAACCTGGTCAGCATGGACTAGTTGGACTGAAGGGTCTATTGCTGAATTACTCTATGACCCTATGAACACAGCTTCAGTCAGGGAGTGGGGACTGGAAAGATTGCAAGTCAAATCTGGAGTTGGAGCTGGAAATGTGTTGCTGGAAAAGCGCAGCAGGTGAGGCAGCATCCAGGAAATAGGAGAGTCGACGTTTCGGGCATAAGCCCTTCTTC
>NW_025195967.1:861-4605 GCF_004010195.1 Chiloscyllium plagiosum
GGATGCTGCCTGACCTGCTGTGCTTTTCCAGCAACACATTTCCAGCTCTAATCTCCAGCATCTGCAGACCTCACTTTCTCCTCAAAAATCTGGAGTTGGGAAAGGCTGGCATCTCTCCCCTTGATCCAGCTGTACATAGAATCATAGAATCTTTACAGTGTGGAAACAGGCCGTTCAGCCCAAGTCCACACCTACCCTCTGAAGAGTAACCCACGCAGACCCATTCCTCTACCCTATTACCTCACTTACACATTCCTGAACACTATGGGCAATTGAGCACGACCAATTCATCTAACCTGCACATCTTTGGACCATGGGAGGAAACTGGAGTATCTAGAGGAAACCCACGCAGACGCAGGGAGAACTCCACACAGATAGTCGCCCAAGGTTGGAATCGAACCCAGGTCCCTGGGGCTGTGAGGCAGCAGTGCTAACCACTGAGCCACCGTGAGTCCATCAGGAAGGATGTGGGCCTGCAGTTTGTGGTAATCCCAGGCCATGGAAGCATGCCAGCTACACTCTGGAAATGGACAGTGTCGCTGTCTACTGTGCAGAATGGTAACCATCCGCGACTGTGTCAAACATACCTCAGGAGCTGACATTTCTGTGGTAGCCCCCATCCCCCCAGAACGAGGTAATGTTGCTGACAGAGAGGACCTGCACAGAAAGACCTCCGTGTGGGATGGTGTGGTATTGCAGCTAGGCCTTTCCTGCTATAGGCAAACCACAGGGGTTTATAGATTGACCATCAACCTGTTTGGCCATGTTCTGACACATTTTATGGCTCAGTCCTGGAGTGTGATGTGCTGTTCAGTAACTAGGCCTCCCGATCTATCGCCCCCTTCACCGTCAGGTAGGAATTGTCTAACGGCGCTGGGGATAGGGCTCTAAGGAGTTGTGGGTATACATCACAAACCGGGACCATCCTAGAGCCAAGGCCATAGAGATTGGACACAGGGAAGTGACAGTCCAGTTTACTGCCACTTGAAGCAGGTTATCTGGTGTGAGATTCTCAGTGTTTCTGTACCTGCTGTAGGTCTGGTCCACACCTTGCTGCTGCTCCTTGGTGATCACCAAATGGGCTCAACTTTGCTTGTAGAGAGAAAGTGAGGTCTGCAGATGCTGGAGATCAGAGTCGAAAGAGTGTTGCTGGAAAAGCACAGCAGGTCAGGCAGCATCCGAGGAGCAGGAGAATCCACATTTCGGACTGGAGCCCTCCGTCAGGAATGAGGAATCAGCTCATTCCTGATGAAGGGCTCTGGCCCGAAATGTCCATTCTCCTGCTCCTCGGATGCTGCCTGACCTGCTGTGCTTTTCCAGCAACACTCTCAACTCAACTTTGCATGTTGTAGGCTGCCCACATCTCCTGATGTAGCGAGGTCACATTGTGCAGAGTACTGAGAACTCGATCTGCTCCTGACACGCTCGAATCCCCCACCAACTCCCGCCCAGTATCGAACCCCAGTGCTGGTGTCAAGCTCTGACTCACTTCAACTTGGGAGCAAACTCTTTATTGCAACCATGTGCTATCAAAGCAGAAAGGTGAATGTGGAGATTAGCATCCCTTTTGATTTGTTCATGGGACGTGGGTGTCATTGGCTAGGCCACCATTTATTGCCCATCTCTAATTGCCCTGCAGGGGGCATCCAGGAGGAGGGGATTGCTGAGTGTCATTATTGCTGGACCATTAATCCAGAGACCCAACTAATTTTCTGGGGACCTAGGTTCGAATCCCACCATGGCAGATAATAGAATTTAAAGTCTGTAAAAAAAAAATCTGGAATTAAGAGGCTAATGATGACGATGAATCTATTGCTGGTGTTGGAAAAACCCATCTGGTTCACTAATGTCCTTTAAGGAAGGACCTTGCCATCCTTACCTAGTCTGGACTACATGTGACTCCAGACCCACAGTAAGGTGGTTGACTCCTAACCATTAGGAAGGGTAATAGATGCTGGCCTAGCTAGTGATGCCCTCTTCAAGAATTAATAAAAGAAAATCGAGACAGAGGACACATGAGGCAGCAATTCTGAGAGGGCATACTTTAGATCTTTGAAAAGCCCATCGGCCAAGGGACTTATTAAATTGAGAAATATCCCTGGACTACAGAGATTAGATTAGATTAGATTACTTTACAGTGTGGAAACAGGCCCTTCGGCCCAACAAGTCCACACTGACCCGCCGAAGCGCACCCACCCAGACCCATTCCCCTACATTTACCCCTGCACCTAACACTACAGGCAATTTAGCGTGGCCAATTCACCTAATCTGCACATCTTTGGACTGTGGGAGGAAACCGGAGCACCCGGAGGAAACCCACGCAGACACGGGGAGAATGTGCAAACTCCACACAGTCAGTCGCCTGAGGCGGGAATTGAACCCGGGTCTCTGGCGCTGTGAGGCAGCAGTGCTAACCACTGTGCCACCGTACCGCCCACAAGAGGTCAGCCCGATAGTGATGGATCCTCAAACGTTCAGGGCCAAAGGCAACAGGTTACTTGATCCTAGTCCTTTCCTACCCATCTGTATTACCACAAATCCATGACATCTGAAATGTGTAGGTACTGGTTATCATCAGGATTGAGGCAGTAGGCTGTGGTTCTGAGAGACTCTGAGCCAGCTATTACAAACAATTGATTGTTGCTTACTTCTTGGTGTGGATGATATGAGGGGCCTGGGAGAGTGAGTGTAAATTCTGGGCTGTCTGCAAACAGTGCTGATAATGTCAAGGCTTGGTTATGCTCCCACACCACCAACTGGTCTCCAAGTGACCAGAGACCAAGAATCTCTTTCAACCCAAAACCAGGCCCCTGTCACCCAGCGATTATAGATATTGGAAATTTTTTTTAATATAGAGTAGTATGGTGACTCAGTGGTTAGCACGTCTACCTCACTGCACCAGAGACATGAGTTTGAGTCCACCCTTGGGCGACTGTCTAGAGTATGCGAGCTCTCCATGTGTCTCTGTGGGTTTACTCTGGGTGCTCTGGTTTCCTCCCACAGTCCAAAGATGTGCGGATTCGATGGATTGGCCGTGCTAAATTGCCCAAAGTGTCCAGAGATGTGCAGGCTAGGTGGATTATCCATGGGAAATACAGGGTTACAAGGATAGAGCAAAGGGGTGTGACTGAATGGGATGCTCTTCGGAGGGTTGGTGTTGACACGATGGGCTGAATGGCCTGCTTCCACACTTTAGGAATATTATGATTGTATGAACATGTTGTAAACAACTATTGCATAATTTGACATTAATATAACTGAAAATCCTAAGTGCTATTTGTCCAGTTTAAATGATTGCTCCATTTAAAGTTAGATGGGTTCAGTGGTGGTCATTGTTTGGTTTATTTAATATTAAAAAATAATGGTGACCTGATGCTATTCCATAATAATAAGGTTGTGCTGAGGTACAAAGTGAGTTAGACAGAGCTCCTTCACCTCTGGGACCATGCAACCCAATGCAAAAAGTGCCTGTTCTTTACGTAAAAGGTCTCAGTGAAATGTGTCTGATCACTTTAAATCTAATTCCTGCTGGATCTGGGTCCATCAAACCACACATATTGAAATGAAATTAGCTGTCGCATATGCGGAATGGTGCAAAGAATACTTTGGCACTGTAATCTGTGGTTAGTGGTCTGTGGTCAGCAAGGTTTTGGAAAGAATTCTGAGGAATAGGATTTATGACTATTTGGCAAAGCATAGCGTGATTAAAGACAGTCAGCATGGCTTTGTGAGGGGCAGCTCAAG
>NW_025195968.1:0-913 GCF_004010195.1 Chiloscyllium plagiosum
TCCAGGTGTCTGTCATATTTCTTCTCATATGAGAAGATCTGGTGTATGCGTAGGGCTTGTCCATAGGGGATGGCTGTTTTAATATGTTTTCGATGGAAGCTGGAGAAGTGTAGCATTGTGAAGTTGTCTGTGGGTTTGCGGTAGTGTGTGGTGCTGAGGTGTCCAACCTTGGTGGAGATGCATGTGTCCAAGCATGAGAAAGATAGTCGAGAGTAGTCCATGGCGAGTTTGTTGAGAGATGAAACTTGTTGATGTCACCGTGTAGTTTTATCAGTAACTCCTCGTCATGGATCCAGAGGAAGAAAATTTCGTCCATGTACCTGGTGTATAATGTTGGTTGGAGATCCGGCAGAGCGAAGAGGTCTTGTTCGAACCTGTCCATAAAAATGTTGACATATTGGGGTGCAAAGATTGTCCCCATGGCTGTTCCATGTGTCTGCTACTATGAGGTATGTTACATTGGAGAAACCGATTAAAGGCGACAACAACGGATAAATGGGCATCGAACAACAATCAACAGACAGGAATATTCCCTCCCAGTTGCGGAAAACTTCAGTGGTCCAGAACATTCGACCTCGGACCTCGGGTGATGATCCTCCAAGGCGGACTTCGGGACAGGCAGCAGCGAAAAGTGGCCGAGCAGAGATTGATATCTAAGTTTGGTAACAGGAAGCAGCGAAAAGTGGCCGAGCAGAGATTGATATCTAAGTTTGGTACCCATAGGGATGACCTCATCCGGGACATTGGGTTCATGTCACATTACAGGTGACCACCATTAAACTATACACACACACAGGCAGTCCTATACAAGCATAAACACGGACACACATATACACAGATGCGCAAACGGACATCCACAAACACCCTTACAGACACAACCATACCCACACTCACACATGCACCCCCTCATAGA
>NW_025195968.1:1352-4606 GCF_004010195.1 Chiloscyllium plagiosum
GAAAAGAGAGAGAGAGCGAAAAGGTGCAGGTTGGATTAAATGGAAGCTACACAACGAATGCAAGAAAAACAGAAACATGAGGTTAGTGTACTGCGTGGGCAAAGTGAAGTAAAAGCAATTGTGGAAATTGGCGACATGAAAGGGAGACTGCAGAGAGAAGAAATGGAGGTGACGCAGAGGAGGTGGAAAGTGATGAAGAGAGACAAGGAAAATAAATTGCCTCAGTACCTCAAAAATTGGAGGAATTAGAAAAAGCATTGGAGGCAGTGTTCAAGGGGTAATTATTGAGATGTAGCACAGGGAAAGAGAAAAGGGGCAACAGGGAAGGACGCTGCCAGAGCTTCTAAAAGAGGGAAGAAAATCAAAATACATTCCTTGGAGAACTCAGGATCTGGAAGGGCTGTAAACTACGCTGCCTCGTTTACATGAGGGAGCGGGAAAGTACTGTAAGTACAACAAACTTTTATCTACCCACTTCCATAACTAGCGCTCCTCAAACATTCCAGACGGTTCCCCCGGCCTCTGAAATTACTTCGACTCCATGAGCCATGCAGCTGGTGCAGCTGCTGCAGTCTACACGCTGATTGATGATGTCACTTCCGCCACCATGATGGCCACTCCCACAACCACTTCCGCCCCTCACAATTTCTCATACATCACACGCGACATCACTTCCGCCCCTCTCATCATCACTGATGTCACATACTCAGTGACTTCCGCCACCCCACTGCCAAGTCTGCCATCATTCCGCCCCCACCAATGCCACTCACCTGCATTCTGCTGACACGACACCCACGGATACCACTGTCACCATTCCTGGCCACCAGAACCCTGAGGGGAAAACCACGCCTGCTCATGTCTCCACCCCATTCCCCTCACCCTCACACCCACTCCAGTTACTGAATCCGCTCCCACTCCCAGCTCCACACCCACACCAGATCCCCGCTCCCAACCCTGCCGAGTTTCCCTACAGACCTTCCCCTCACTGAGGACGAACGATCAGTCCTCAGCAAAGGACTCAATTTCATCCCACTCGGTCCTCGCATCAATGACGTCGAACACTTCTTCCACTGCCTCCGCCTCCGAGCTTACTTTCACAATCAGGACTCCCACCCACCTTGCAAAGACTCCTTCGCCCACCTCCAACACACTGCATCCACCTGGACACCCCACGCTGGCATATTAAGCGCCCTCGACATCTTCATTTCCAACTGCCGCCGGGACATTAACTACCTCAACCTCAACCCCTCCCCCACTCCAACCTCTCACCCTCACAACGCGCAGCCATCCAATCCCTCTGCTCCAATCCCAACCTCACCATCAAGCCAGCAAATAAAGGGGGCGCAGTGGTAGTCTGGCGCACTGACTTCTAAAACGCAGAAGCCAAACGTCAATTCGAGGACACCTCTTCCTACCGCCCCCTCGACCATGACCCCACCCCATCACCAAACCATCATCTCCAAGACCACACAGAAGCTCATCACTTCAAAGATCTCCCAGCCACAGCTTCCAACATCATAGTCCGGGATCCCTCACTGCCAGGTTCTACGTCCTTCCCAAGATCCACAAGCCTGACCAACCTGGTCGACCCATTGTCTCAGCATGCTCCTGCCCCACTGAACTCATCTCTACCTACCTTGACACTGTCCTATCCCCCCTAGTCCAGGAACACCCCACATACGTTCGAGACACCACCCACGCCCTCCACCTCATCCAAGACTTCGGTTTCCCCAGCCCCCAACGCCTCATCTTCACCATGGATATCCAATCCCTCTACACCTCCATCCGCCATGACTAGGGCCTCCAAGCCCTCCGTGTCTTCCTCTCCCGAAGTCCCCAACAGTACCCTTCCACCGACACTCTCATTCGTTTGGCAGAACTGGTCCTCACCCTTAACAATTTCTCCTTCGAATCCTCCCACTTCCTCCAGACCAAAGGGGTAGCCATGGGCATACGTATGGGCCCCAGCTATGCCTGTCTCATTGTTGGCTACATAGAACAGTCGATCTTCCATAATTGCACTGGCACCACTCCGGACCTCTCACTTCCGCTACATTGATGACTGCATTGGCGCCACCTCATGCTCCTCCGATGAGGTTGAGCAAATCATCAACTTCACCAACACATTCCACCCTGACATTAAATTTACGTGGACCATCTCTGACACCTCCCTCGCATTCCCGGACCTCTCCATCTCCATTATTGACGACCGACTTGACACTGACATTTTATACAAACCCACCGACTCCCACAGCTACCTGGATTACACCTCTTTCCACCCTACCACTTGCAAAAATGCTATTCCGTATTCCCAATTCCTCCGACTTCGCCGTATCTGCTCCCAAGAGGACCAGTTCCACCACAGAACACACCAGATAGCCTCCTTCTTTAGAGACCGCAATTTCCCTTACACCGTGGTTAAAGATGCCCTCCAACGCATCTCATCCACATCCCGCACCTCCGCTCTCAGTCCCCACCCTTCTAACCGTAACAAGGACAGAACGCCCCTGGTGCACACCTTCCAGCCTCACAACCTTCGCATAAACCAAATCATTAGCCGACATTTCGGCCACCTCCAAACAGACCCCACCACCAGGGATATATTTCCCTCCCCACCCCTTTCCACCTTGCGCAAAGACCATTCCCTCCGTGTCTACCTAGTCAGGTCCACGCCCCCCTACAACCCACCCTCCAAACCTGGAACCTAACCCGGCCACCGCAGGAACTGCAAAACCTGCGCCCTCACCTCCTCCCTCACCTCCATCCAAGGCCCTAAAGGAGCAGTCCACATCCATCAAAGTTTCACCTGCGCAACCACTAATATCATTTATTGCATCAGTTGCTCCCGATGTGGTCTCACCTACATTGGGGAGAATGGACGCCTCCGAGCAGAGCGCTTTGGGGAACATCTCAGGGACACCCGCACCAATCAACCACACCTCCATGTGTCCAAACATTTCAAATCCCTCTCCCACTCTGCCGAGGACATGGAGGTCCTGGGCCTCCTTCATCGCCGCTCCCTCACCACCAGACGCCTGTAGGAAGAATGCCTCGTCTTCTGTCTCGGAACACTTCAACCCCAGGGCATCAATGTGGACTTCAACTGTTTCCTCACTTCCCCTTCCCCCACATCACCCAAGTTCCAAACTTCCAGCTCAGCACTGTCCCCCTGACTTGTCCTACCTGCCTATCTTCTTTTCGAGCTATCCACTCCACCCTGCTCTCTGACCTATCACCTTCATCCCCTCCCCCAC
>NW_025195969.1:0-2329 GCF_004010195.1 Chiloscyllium plagiosum
CGATGTTAATTTGGAATATCTGGTCAGCACGGAAAATTTGGACTGAAGGAAAGCAGAAGTGTCATTGTGAAGACTGGACTTTCAGAGCAGCTTTCAAAGATGTTTTTGCCTTACTGGGAGCAGAAGCTACAATGAAATCTTTCATTTGTGATACAGCAACTGAGTGAGTGAGGACATTCAGGATATTGGTGGAAAGTGGGAATTTGTTGCAATGTGGAGTTGAAGTGATTTAAGTAAAGTGTGCTGAGCAGGGAGCCTAGTGAAGGGTTAGGTGAGTTTTTGGTTTAAACTGCTCATTTCTTTCAGCCTCCAACATTGTATTTCCAATGCTGTCAATCATTGGGAGTGGTGAATCAGTAACTGGTATCGTTAGAAGCCTTACGATTTTCAGTACTGCAGGTACAGCATTGTCTCATCAGCTTTGTAAAGATTACTGGCAGCAGCGGGAGGCATGGGCTGGATTCACTAGAAATGATTAAGCAGTTAGATAACACACGTACAAGAGGGCAGGGTGGGACTTGTCTTTCGATTTGCAGAAGGTGGGAAGTTCTGGTGCTGCGGTCCATGGCAAACACAACTGCGGTAAATCATAGAATCCCTACAGCGTGGAAGCAGGCCATCCATCCCATCAAGTCCACACTGACCCATCCGACGTGCATGCCAGCCAGACCCACCCTATCTAGTCGTTTCTGCCGGTGAGTGAGACAAGGTCACAAGATTAGGGGGAGTAGGTTTAAGACAGAGAAGAAGGAAATGCTTTTCCCAGAGAGTGGTGAATCTAGGGAAATCTCTGCCCAAGGAAGCAGTAGAAGCAGCCATATTCAAGACATAGTTCGATGGGATATTGTATGGTAGGTGAAATTAGGATAGTCAGGATAATGCAGGTAAGAGGAGCTGAGACGATGGATAGATGAGCCATGATCTTAATGAATGGTGGAGTAGCTCGATGGACCAAATAGCCTACTCCTGCTTCTATTACTGCGAATGTATAAACATGCATTTTTCATGGCCAATCCGAGCAATGTAGTGATGTGGAAATGAACATCAGAGAATGATAGAAAGGGACACGGAAATTAAATGTCCCAGTCCAAAGATGTGCAGGTCAGGTCAAATGACCTTGCTAAATTGTCCATAGTGTGAGGTTCATTAATCAGAAAGAAATGGGTCTGGGTGGGTTACTCTTCAGGGTGTCGGTGTGGACTTGTTGGGCCGAAGGGCCTGTTTCCACACTGTAGGGAATCTAATCTAATCAATCAAAACTGGATTCTACAGAACACAAGAATTGAAACTGAAGACTGTATGGCTGAATGTGTGCTGCAATGTAACACAACTGAATGTATTGACTGCACACATTGAAGAGAATAATTGTGATCTGAGACTCCTTACAGGGACGTGGCTTCAGGATGACAAGGATTGGATCTGAATATTGATAGGGTATGTGGCATTCAAGTTGAATAGGAAGCGAGGTAAAAGTAGAGGGTGGGCACTGCTAATCAAAGCACTAATAATATGGTACTCTGGTGTCAGCTCGGATTTCAGGTCCTGATTTCTCTGTCCTCTTCTCCCTGTTCCCACAGAGTAAGATGTTGTCCGTTCTCAGCTCAGCTGGCTTTCTGCTGAAACTTTGAGCCCCTTTTACACCTTCCAGAGCAATAAAACATTCAGTCGATCAAGGCCCAATCCACAATAGTCTCAGCCTGACAACCATCCAGACTGAGAGAGTCATCGGAGCAGGGAATAAAACAAGAAAAATGAAACAAAATGAGACATAAATGCACATTTGGCGCTTAAAGTGTGTTCATTAGATAGTAAACCAGAATTAGGATTCTGATCATCCCCTACTTGAGGAATTCTCTCTCCCTAACAATATTTACAACAACAGCAATAAAGCATCTGTTATCAAATAGACATAGAGACATAATGCACGGAAATAGACTTTTTGATCCAACACATCCATGCTGACAAGATGTCCTATATAAATCTAGTGTCCCATTTGCCAGCATTTGGCCCATATCCCTCCAAACCTTTCCTATTCACACACCCATCCAGATGCCTTTTAAATGTTGTAATGGTACCAGCCTCCACCACTTCCTCTAGCCTATTCACCCTATCCATGCCCCTCATGATTTTATAAATGTCCATAAGATCACCCCTCAGCCTCCGACACTCCAGGGAAGCAGCCCCATCCTATTCAGGCTCTCCTTATACCACAAACCCTCCAACCCTGGCGACATCCTTATCAATCTTTTCTGCACACTTTCAAGTTTCACAACATCGTTCCTATCCTACAGTAGGGAGACCAGAATCGAATGCAAGAATCGAAAAGTGG
>NW_025195969.1:2836-4606 GCF_004010195.1 Chiloscyllium plagiosum
GAGTCTCTCAAATCGGTATTTCCATGGAGTGGAGGGGGGAGTAAAGTGTTGGATTCACAGAGGTGGGGGTCTTCTGAGAGTGTAAAGCCAAAATCAAACTCCGTGCTTTGCTTGAACTCAAACCGCATTGACGTGGAGGAGATCGAAAGGAGTTTGCAAAGTGTCCTCCCCTCCCCATGTGCCTCAGCTGCAGGGCAGTCCCCACCCCATTGTGGACGTCTCAAAGTGGAGGTAACCCTGTCAATTTCAGAGTGAAACTCCCTCCCTCTGGACAACATCTGGGAGCAAAGCAATGTCTCCCCCTTTCCATTCCTCAACCTGGGAGGGGGAGAGAGAGAGGCGTGGGGTGTGTGAGGTGGGGTGGACACTGTTCACTTGTAGCAACTGGAGTGACTCCATGGATTTAGCAGGCTCTCCAAAGGTGCTCTGATGCTCTCTGTCCCTCTCAAATGTATTTTCCTTGTGTATTCCCTCAGTTTGGAACGTATATAGTTTGCACCCTGGAAAAGGTTTACTTCTTCCCTCATGTTCAGAATTATAAGGGTAGTTTCTCATGGAACTGAGCAGTATTTAAGGGATTGGCACATTGATTTCAAAGGTAGAAATCTGTTGCTTCATATGGTGTATATCTGATATTGTTGGCTGTTATAAAAACGTTGTGGCTATGATCTTTCCCCTTCTAATGCAGTAATAGAGTTACGTTCTATATTTCTTGTCTTTTTTTATTTACCTGGACAGTAGGAAGTCATTCAGTAACTTCACTGGCTTTCTTTTCCCAAGCAGCCTTGACATTTCATTATCATATTCATGATTCAGCTCCATTTCCAGCACCTTTGTCGGCAGCTTGTTCCAGGTTATTGCGATCTAAATTACGTTTTCCTCCATAACACACTTAAGGCTGTCTTGTTGCATGAAGGTTTTCTGTGTCCTGCATAATATATGGTCAGCACTCATCTAGCAATCTACAGGAATTGCCACCAATGTTATATTCATTTAACAGTACTGACAGTGATCACACAATTTGTGATTTTTTTTTTGCAGGAAGACATGCAGAAAGAAATCTGAAAACAAATGATACATCATCTTCTGACAGAGTCACTTGAATCAATGGGGCTTGAATATCAGCAGCCATTCAATTCGAGAAGAAATGTTTGCTTTTGTCTGTGTGAGAGATTTTGAACACTGGTATGGCAGGAATAATACTGAGACACCCGAATGAAGCAAATTCAGTACGCTGTCTGTGAAAAATGCGTCAAACAATTTACTCAGCTTGGGGGATCAAAATCTCACCCCTCACAGTGGGGAGAGACTATGTATCCATACTGTTTTGAATTTCAAACCCAGCGCGACATAAAGAATGCTCCCCTCATGGGGAAACCATGGAAATGTGAGGACTGTGGGAACGGGTTCCCTTCCCCATTGGGGCGAGACACCCACAGACGCGTTCTCACTGGGGAGACGCCGTTCTCCTGCTCAGTATGCGGGAAGGGATTCAGTTGGCTGTGCAGCCTGCAGACACACCAGCGAGTTCACACCAGGGAGAGGCCGTTCTCCTGCTCTCTGTGTGGGCAGCGATTCATCGATGCATCCCAATTCCCGAAACACCAGCGGGTTCACCTGGGGAAGAGGCCGTTCACCTGCTCTGAGTGCAGGAAGGGATTTGTCGATACTTACACCCTGCTGACCCACCAGCAGATCCACATCGCAGAGGCGCCGTTCACCTGCCCTAAGTGCAAGAAGAGCTTCAGTCATGTGGGCAATTTGTGGAGG
>NW_025195970.1:0-4606 GCF_004010195.1 Chiloscyllium plagiosum
GAGGGATGGAGCGAGGGATGGAGGGAGGGATAGGAGGGAATAGGAGCGATAGTGGGGACAGTGGGGGGAACATGTCACTGCAGGAGACACTAAGCCATGAGTTGGTTACATGGCTGTGCTTTTCCAGCACCACACTCTCCTCCCTTGATGACCCCACCCTCAATTAGTGACCAGTCTGTAGTATTCTTGGGTACAGAGAGTCCAGTTGTTGGGGATACACGAGACAGATCTTTAACCGGTAAAGGGATCGAAGGCTGGGGGATAGGCAGGAAAGTGGAGTTGAAGATTATCAGATCAGATTGAATAGCAGAACAGCCTCAATGGGCAGAACAGCCTCAATGGGCAGAACAGCCTACTTCCTGAACTACATCTTGTGGTCATGATCTTAGAGGGGCATCACAAAGGAGTTGGCGAAATTATAAGACCATTCGGTATAGCAGCAGAATAGGCCATTCAGCCCATCGAATCTGCTGCACCACTCAATCATGGCTGATGTGTTTCTCAACCCCATTCTCCTGCCTTCTCCCTGTGACCCTTTACTCATCAAGAGTCTATCCATCTCTGTCTTAAAGGCACTCAGTGACTTGGCCTCCACAGCCTTCTGCAGCAATGAGTTCCACAGACTCGCTACCCTCCGGCTGAAGAAATTCCTCCTCATCTCAGTTCTGAAGGGTCGTCCCTACCCTCTGAGGCTGTGCCCTCAGCTCCCTGTCTCTCCTGTTAGTGGAGACATCTTCTCCACATCCACGGTATCCAGGCCTCTCGGCATTCTGTGTTCTCCAAACAGATCACCCCCACTTCCTCATCCTTCTAAACTCCACCCACAGTCCTCAACTGCTCCTCTTCATTACCGGGAGCATTCTTGTAAAACTCTCCTGTACCCCCTCCAACGCCAACCCAACCCTTCTTAGATACGGGGCCCCAAAACGGCTCACAATCTTCCAAACACGGTCTGACCAGACCCTCATACAGCCTCAGCTGCACATCCCTGCTAACCACGGAATTGCATTATAATTTTCTTCAAGACGCCTTGAGATCGATAAGGTCAGGAATTGACAGAATTCCCGCTCCGGATTCCAAGTCCTGCTGGGAATCACAGGTGTGTTGGCAGTAACCAGTTACCTGTGATTGTCATAAATTCAAATGAGGCTCTTTTATTGAATCTGTACGGTCAGAAATGCCATATATATTCGTGTAAAAGTCAAATTGTTTAGACTATTTTTTAAAGGTGCAAATTGTAAGGTCGACTAACAAACGAGTACTAGTTTTGAGGGGCTGAAATTCATGCTGCAGTCTGAAATACCGTATTATCAGCAGAAGTCAATTTCATCACACAACTAATCCAGAAAATCTAAGATTCATTGAAATCCTGCAAAATCACACTGTTCCACATTGTCACGGCCTGGTATAACGGCACACTTAAAATGACACATACATGGGTAATTGTGGCTCAGTGGTTAGCACTGCTGCCTCACAGCACCAGGGACCCGGGTTCGATTCCTGCCTCGGGCGACTGTCTGTGTGGAGTTTGCACGTTCTCCCTGTGTCTGCGTGGGTTTCCTCCGGGTGCTCCGGTTTCCTCCCACAGTCCAAAGATGTGCAGGTTAGGGTGGATTGGTCATGCTAAATTGCCTGTAGTGTTAGGTGCATTAGTCAAGGGTAAATATAGGGTAGGGGAATGGGGCTGGGTGAGTTGCTCTTCGGAGGGTCGGTGTTGGGCTGAAGGGCCTGCTTTCGCACTGTAGGGAATCTAATATAATCAGGTAAAGAAGTAAAATGCAATGAATTATAGTAAAGGTAATTACTGGATGAAAGCAAGAGGAACAAGAATGAATTACTGGTTGGACATTTTATTTATACATGCCGGTACGAAAATTTAACATGTCATTGAAATCCTACAAATTCACACCATTCAACATTGTCATGGCCTGGTACAATGGGGCACACTTAAAATGAAACATTTATTAAATTCTGAATGTGTAAGCATTGTGAACTTGCCCGCCAAATTCTTCCATTTCCTTCCCATCCTCCCGTTTACTCTTGGATGTTATGAACCTTAGCAACGTTAATAAATTTGTCAAAGAATTAAAGATGTATGTTGCTAATATATCTCACTTCTATTCAGATATAATGGCACAACTAAAGTGATTAACTTTTTAACGATACTAACTTTTGGTGAACTATAGTGAACAAAGTGCAATAAATACTGATAATAGACCAGTCTGAATGAATGGAGTCAAAACGTGCTGTGGTAAACCAAGTGGAATGAATGAAGACGCAATACAGTAAGCAAAGAGTGATGAGTAGAGTTACCAGTATGAATGAATGAAAGAATGTGATTTTGTTTAAGTGGGTTAAAGGGAACATGGAGGTTTCTTTGAAAGAGGTTTATAATGCGATATAATAGGGCCGACTTTTACACGCGATATGGAAAATACAGGAGTCTTTCGCCAAACTTAAGGGGTCAACTTTTACACGAGTATATAAGTATACCACTACCATACTGTCCTTCCCTATCACATAATGATCCTGTAATGGTTGTGTAGTTTGACTAGCATTCCAGAGGCCTTTGATGGATGAGCCAGAACAAGGCTCTTGCGGTAGTGCCCCAATCTCTTGGCTAGAAGGTCTAAGTTTAACTCTTCCTCCTCCGTCTCCAGCCCCAGTGCTGTGACATATCTTGCCCCAACAGGGTGATAAGAAAAATATAGAGCGGGGAAGAATTTGAATTCAATTTAGACAAACGAATCAGAAAATAAAATATTGGTGAAAATGATCACAAAACTATTGAGCCCTTAGCAACATCTGAATGGTGGATGAATGTCTTTTGAGGCACGGAATCTGCTGTCCTTAGTCAACCAGAGTCCATAGGTGACTCCAACCCAATGGTACCTCCCTCTTAAAACCGACAAATGGCAGACTGCATGGCTCCTAGAGGCCTACAGCACAGAAACAGTCCCTTCGGCCCATCATGATTGTGCCAGTCTTCTCTAATTCCATTATCCTGCACTTGGCCTATCACCTCGTGTGTCTCGGCATCACTACAGCCCAGCTTCTTCAGTGTGATGAGGGCTCCTGCATCTTCCAGCCTTTCAGGCAGTGAGTTCCGGGTTCCCACCATCCTCTGGATGTAAAAATATTTTCATCCCATTCCCTCTTCCCGCCCTTTACCGTAAATCCGTGCCCCTGGTCGCTGATCCCTCCACCAAGGGGACAACTTTCTTCCACTCTACACTACTTATGCCACTCAGCATTGTATACATCGCAATCATATCCCCCTCAATCTCCTCTACTCTAAGGAGAACTGCCCCAATCTGTCCAATTCTCCCCTCACAGCTAAAACTCGACAGTGCTAACACGGCAAAGCCTAGCACCGTGCTTACAGGTCAACTGGATAACAAAGACCAATATGGCCCATGTCCCATGATTCAGGCATTGAAGTGTTGCCAGTATGAGTTGGCATCAACATGGGGTGAGGGGAGGGAATGATAATTATATCGCTAGGATTTGCAGATTAAGGCCAGACAAGCACTTAGTGCACATCTAAGTATTTGAGAATACTACATTCAATTCTGGTCTCCCTGCTATAGGAAGGATGTTGTGAAACTTGAAAGGGTTCAGAAAAGATTGACAAAGATGTTGTCGGGGTTGGAGGGTTTGAGATTATCTCACATGTCTCAATTAAGTCACCTCTCAACCTTCTTCTCTCTAACGAAAACAGCCTCAAGTCCCTCAGCCTTTCCTTGTTAGACCTTCCCTCCATACCGGGCAATATCCTAGCAAATCGCCTCCGAACCCTTTCCAAAGCTTCCATGTCCTTCCTATAATGCGGCGACCAGAACTGTACGCAATGCTCCAAGTGCAGCCGCACCAGAGTTTTGTACAGCTGCAGCACGACCTCATGGTTTTGAAACTCAATCCCCTTGACCAATAAAAGCTAACACGACAAACACGGAAAGAGTTAATCTCTATCCACCCTGTCAAAGACAGATCACCCCTTAGCCTTCTAAACTCCAGAGGAAACAGGTCAAATTTGCATAATCTCTCCTCATAACTTAACCCCTGAAGCCCAGGCGCCATCCTTGTAAATCGACACTTGATCTTCATTCCAAGGTCAATATCCTTCTGAAAGTGTGGCGCCCAGATCTACTCAAGGGGGTGTCACCTGTAGCTCATTCTCAAGAGATTACTTCAGATTAATTATTTAAAATGAATACATAGACAAATATTGCGAATGCTGAATTTAATACGTCCTCAAACACAGCTCTTTGTCACAAGAAAGGTGCCCAGTAGATGCCTTGAGGGCACCTTTATAAAATTCACAGCCGATTGAGGAAAGGACAGGCCGCAGTTTCCTACTTCACTAACTGGCTTGGGATCAGAGATGGTGAAGAGAAAACCGAAATGGTATTCAAAGAACTTGCAGAGAAATGAACTAGCACTGGCCTGAATGAGTTAAATTTGCAGGCTGCGTGCTGTCTTCCCCTCGAGATCAGGCAGCTGATATCCAACCGTCCTCCCGCTCCCGAGAGTGACGGCTGTTTTGGATCAGCCTCCTGAAGCCAGGGTCACTACAGGGAGGATGACCTCCCAGTGTGTCCATACC
>NW_025195971.1:0-4606 GCF_004010195.1 Chiloscyllium plagiosum
CTAACCCTAACGCTAACCCTAACCCTAATGATACAGACTGCACATGTTAATTCAAACAGTAGAGATTTTCGCATTTATTCAATGTCTCGAATTAACACTTTCATTCAATGGGACAAACTGCATTCATTGATTCAATAAATCAAACGTTATTTATTCAATTAAACAAACTGCATGCATTCATTCAGAAAAACACACTGCATGCATTCATTCAATAAAACACAATGTACGTGTTAATACAGTTAGTAAAGCTTCTCTCAATCATTCTAAGTTTCAATCTTAACCAGTTCAGTCATTGAAACAGAATGAATGGGTTAATTAAATGAGTAGTACTTCTCTCATTCATTCAATCTTTCAAGCTTAACTCATTTATTTAGTGCATTCAGTAAAACACACTGCATGCATTCATTCAATGAAACACACTGCACGTGTTAATTCTATTAGTAAAGCTTCAGTCATTCATTCAACGTTTCAAGCTTAACACATTCATTCAAAGAAACTGACTGCACGGATTGATTCACTGAGTGGAGATTCTCTCATTCATTTAAGGTTTGAAGCTTACCTCATTCATTCAGTGAAGTAAACTGCATGGGTTAATTCAATGAGCAGAGCTTCATGCAATGACACGAGTTTTTCGCTTTGATTCACTGAATGAAACAGCTCTCATTCATTCAATGAAACATACTGCTCGTCGTAATCCAATGAGTACAGCTTTTGACATTCATTCACTGAAACATACTGCATTCAGGAAAACAAACTGCATGCATCATTCAATAAAACACACTGCACGTGTTAATACAATTAGTAAAGCTTCTCCCATCCATTTAACGTTTCAAGCATAACTATTCATTCAATGAAACAGAGTGCACGGGTTAATTCAGTGAGTTGGACTTCCCTCGTTCATTCAATGTTTCAAGCTTTCCTCATTCATTCAGTGAAGTAAACTGCACGGGTTGATTCAATGAGTAGAGTTTCGTGCAATGCCACGAGTTTAACGCATTGATTTAATGTATCAATCTGCTCTCATTCTTTCAATGAAACACACTGTACGTCCTAATCGAATGAGTAGAGCTTTTGACATGCATTCAATGAAACAAACTGCTTGCATTCATTCCGTCTAACATACTGCGTGCATTCATTCAATGAAACACACTGCACGTGTTAATTCAAATAGTAAAGCTTCTGGCATTCATTCAACGTTCCAAGCTTAACATATTCATTCAATGAAATTAACTGCACGTATTAATTCCGTGAGTTGAACGTCTCCAATTCATTCAACGTTTCAAGCTTAACTCATTCATTCAATGAAGTAAACTGCACGGGTAAATTCATTCATATTAACGCATTGATTCAATGAATAAAACTGCACTCATTCTTTCAATGAAACACACTGCACGTGCTAATCAATTGAGTAGAACTTTTGCAATTCATTCAATGAAATAAACTGCACGCATTCATTCAGTGAAACAAACTGAACACATTCATTCAATGAAACAGACTGCACGTATTAATTGAATGAGTAGAGATTCTCTCATTTATTCAATGTCTCGAGCTTAACACTTTAATTCAATGAAACAAACAACTCATTTATTTTGTGAATCCAACTGCATTCATTCATTGAATGAATCAAACAGCACTCATTCATTCAATAAAACACTGCACGACTAGAGCTTTTGCCTTTTATTAAATGAAACTAACTGCACGCGTTCAATTAGTGAAACAGACTGCACGTGTTAATGCAAGAAGTAGCGCTTCTCTCATGTATTCAATGTCTCGAGCTTAACGCTTTCATTCAATGAAACTAAATGCATTCATTCAGTCATTGAATCATTTGAAATCATTGATTCTATGAATCAACGATATTCATTGATTCAATGAAACAAACTTTACTCAGTTATTTAGTGAAAGCAACTGCATTCATTCATTCAATGATTCAAACTGCACTCATTCATTTAATAACACACTGCACGACTAGAGCTTTTGCCTTTTATTGAATGAAATTAACTGCACGCGTTCATTTAGTGAAACAGACTGCAGGTGTTAATTCACTGAGTAGACCTTCTCTCATTCATGCAATGTTTCAAACTTAACGCATTCATTCAGTCATTGAAACAATTTAAATCTTTGATTCTATGAATCACCGATATTCATTGATTCAATGAAACGCATTCATTTCAAGAAACAGACTGCTCGTGTTAATTCAAAGAGCAGAGTTTCAAACATTTATTCAATGTCTCGAGTTTAACGCTTTCATTCAATGGGACAAACTGCATTAATTGATTCAATAAATCAAACGTTATTTCTTTATTCAATGAAGCAAACTGCCTGCATTCAGTAAAACACAATGTACGTGTTAATACAGTTAGTAAAACTTCTCTCAATCATTCTAAGTTTCATTTTTAACCAGTGCAGTCAATGAAACAGGTTAATTCAATGAGTAGTACTCCTCTCATTCATTCAAGCTTAACTCTTTAATTCAATGCAACAAACTGCACGGGCAAATTCATTGAGTAGAGCTTCACTCATTCATTCAAAGCCAAGAATTGAAGGCATTGATTCAATGAAACAAACTGCACACACTCATTCAATGATACAGACTGCATGTGTTAATTCAATTCGAAAAGCTTCTGTCGTTCATGCAATGTTTCAAGTTTAACTCATTCATTCAAAGAAAAAACTGCTTGGGTTAATTCAATGAGTAGAGCTTCTTTCATTCTTTCAATACAAAGAATTTAACGCATTGATTCCCTGAAACAGATTGGACACATTCATTCAATGAAACACACTGCACTTGTTAATTCAAAGAGTAGAGATTCTCGCATTTACTCAATGTCTTGAGTTAACGCTATCATTCAATTGGACAAACTGCATTCATTGATTCAATAAATCAAACGTTATTTATTTATTCAATTAAACAAACTGCATGCATACATTCACTAAAACACACTGCATGCATTCATTCAATAAAACACAATGTACGTGTTAATACAGTTAGTAAAGCTTCTCTCAATCATTCTAAGTTTCAATCTTAACCAGTTCAGTCAATGAAACAGAATGCATGGGTTAATTCAATGAGTAGAACTTCTCTCATTCATTCAATCTTCCAAGCTTAACTCATTTATGCAGTGCAACAAACTGCACGGGCTAATTCATTGAGTCGGGCTTCACTCATTCATTCAAAGCCAAGAATTGAAGGCATTGATTCAATGAAACAAACTGCACACATTCATTCAATGATACACACTACACGTGTTAATTCAATGTGTAGAGCTTCTCTCATTCATTCAATGACACGAGTTTTTCGCATTGATTTACTGAATGAAACTGCTCTCATTCATTCAATGAAACAGACTGCGCGTCGTAATCGAATGAGTACAGCTTTTGACATTCATTCAATGAAACAAACTGCATGCATTCATTCTGTCAAACAAACTGCATGCATTCATTCAATGTAACACACTGCACGTGTTAATTCTATTAGGAATGATTCTGTCATTCATTCAAAGAAACAGACTTCACGGGTTGATTCAGTAAGTGGTGCTTCTCTCATTCATTTAATGTTTCAAGCTTAATTCATTCATTCAATGAAGTGAACTGCACGGGTTAATTAAATGAGTAGAGCTTCACTCATTCATTCAATGCCACGAGATTGACGCATTGATTCAATGAATCAAACTGCACTCATTCTTTCAATGAAACACACTGCCCGTCGTAATCCAATGAGTACAGCTTTGGACATTCATTCACTGAAACATACTGCATGCAGTAAAACACACTGCATGCATTCATTCAATGAAACACACTACACGTGTTAATTCTATTAGTAAAGCTTCTGTCATTCATTCAACGTTTCAAGTTTAACACATTCATTCAAAGAAACTGACTGCACGGATTGATTCACTGAGTGGAGCTTCTCTCATTCATTTAATGTTTGAAGCTTACCTCATTCATTAAGTGAAGTAAACTGCATGGGTTAATTCAATGAGCAGAGCTTCATGCAATGACACGAGTTTTTCGCATTGATTCACTGAATGAAACATCTCTCATTCATTCAATGAAACATACTGCATTCAATAAAACACACTGCACGTGTTAATACAATTAGTAAAGCTTCTCCCATCCATTCAACGTTTCAAGCATAACTCATTCATTCAATGAAACAGAGTGCACGGGTTAATTCAGTGAGTAGGACTTCCCTCATTTATTCAATGTTTCAAGCTTACCTCATTCATTCAGTGAAGTAAACTGCACGGATTGATTCAATGAATAGAGTTTCGTGCAATGCCACGAGTTTAACGCATTGATTTAATGAATCAATCTGCTCTCATTCTTTCAATGAAACAAACTGCATGCATTCATTCCGTCTAACAAACTGCGTGCATTCATTCAATGAAACACACTGCACGTGTTAATTCAAATAGTAAAGCTTCTGGAATTCATTCAACGTTCCAAGCTTAACTTATTCATTCAATGAAATAAACTGCAGGTATTAATTCCGTGAGTTGAACTAATCAATTGAGGAGAACTTTTGCCATTCATTCACTGAAACAAACTGCACGCATTCGTTCAGTGAAATAAACTGAACACATTCATTCAATGAAACAGACTG
>NW_025195972.1:0-1576 GCF_004010195.1 Chiloscyllium plagiosum
GAAGGATAGCTAGTCACAGAGTTGTAGAGATGTGCATCATGGAAACAGACCCTTTGGTCAAACCCATAAATGCCGACCAGATATCCCAACCCAATCTAGTCCCACCTGCCAGCACCCAGCACATATCCCACCAAACGCTTCCTATTCATATACCCATCCAAATGCCTTTTAAATGTTGTAATTGTACCAGCCTCCACCACATGCTCTGGCAGATCATTCCATATGCGTACCACCCTCTGCGTGAAACAGTTGACCCTTGGATCTCTTTTATATCTTTCCCCTCTCACCATAAACCTATGCCCTCTCGGGACTCCCCGAGCCCAGGGAAAAAACTTTATCTATTTCTCCTGTCCATGCCCCTCATAGTTTTGTAAACCTCTATAAGGTCACCCCGCAGGCTATGACGCTGCAGGGAAAACAGCACCAGCCTGTTCAGTCTCTCCCTATAGCTGAAATCCTCCAACCTTGGCAACATCCTTGTAAATCTTTTCTGAACCCTTTCAAGTTTCACAACATCTTTCCGATAGGAAGGAGACCAGAATTACACGTAATATTCCAACAGTGGCCTAACCAATGTCCTGTACAGCCACAACATGACCTCCCAACTCCTGTACTCAATACTCTGATCAAGATAGGAAAGCATACCAAACGCCTTTCTCACTATTGTATCTACCTGCGACTCCACTTTCAAGGAGCTATGAACCTGCATTCCAAGGTCTCTTTGTCCAGCAACACTCCCTAGCACCTTGCCATTAATTGCATAAGTCCTGCTAAGATTTGCTTTCTTATTGAATATTGTTCGTGGGATTTAAAAAATTTTGTACATCAATTTGGACGGCCAGAAATCCGACGGTGCTTTAGGAGACTACCAAGGCCTATGCAAGGGGTTTGATTATTTCTTACGTGGCAACTAGGAAGCGGTAGAAGTGAGAGCAGCAGTTGACAGAGCGTATTTTGACAGACCATCCGTAACTAGGTTGCAGCAGATTACAATGCTCCGGTCAGCTCTGAACGCTGCTGTCACCCAGACAGCAAAAAGAGCGATCTCATTTCCGAAACAGAGGGTACTCGAGTAATGTGATACCCCGGGTAGATATCTGGCATACTTGGCCAGGAAGAAAAGTGCCCCAGTCTGTCACATCCATTAGCGTGTGTGCTGTTAAAATCACCTGCGATCCCAGAAAGATTAATGCAGCATTCATGTAGTTCTTTTCTGGGCTCTTCCAGTCAGAGGGCTATAAAGACAGATTGGCGACAATGAAGCCCTTTTTTAGAATCCTGGACCTCCCAGGTGTAACTTCAGAGCAAGCGTCTCTTTCGAATGCCCCTCTGACAAGCCAAAAGATACAGAAGGCGGTGAGGCAGCTCCAAATTGGTAAAGCTACGGGCCCAGATGGATTTTAGAGTGAGATTTAAAAGGAGTTCGTAGACATGCTGACTGAGCCAATGTTGGATATGTGCAATTCTTCATACAGTCAGGCCTGCCTCCCATCCTCTCCGAGAGAAGGAAATATTTGTCTTATTCGCCCGAGGATTGCACTTCATAAAGGTCTTTATCCTTATTAAATGTAGACTT
>NW_025195972.1:1983-4607 GCF_004010195.1 Chiloscyllium plagiosum
TTTATGAAATCGGAGACCATGCCTGTCTGGGTCATATTAGGATATCCGATCTTGGAGGTGGCTTCCGATTCCCTTTCAGATAGTCAGAGGGAGGTTTCCTGTATTTAGGCATTTTTATCACTCCAGCCTTCAATCAATTAGATAAAGCTATCTTCCTGCAGTTGCTCGAGAACATAAGGAAGGACCTTCAGCACTGGGAGGATCTTTCTATATCTTGGTTGGGAAGACTATCTCCGGTCAAAATGAATGTGTTCCTCCGTTTATTATATCCCAGGCAAATGCACCTTTTGATACTGCCCAGTCAGCCTGTACGGAGCTTTACAGTCGGCTTGGATGTTTTATTTCACATCACAGGCGGCATCTTATGGATCTCACCCAATTGCAGTTTCCGCAGGAGCTGAGGGATGTGGATTTTACACACTTTAACAAATACCAATTGAGTTCCCTCCTAGCCTATTTGGCTGATTTGATTTGCCAAGGCCCGCGGTCAATATGGTTGGACATCGATGCCTCCCAGGCAAAATGTCCCCTCATTATCTGTTGTCCATGGACAAGCTGCGGACTGTTATGGACCATTGCAGAAATCCAACTGTCCTTAAGACAGTTAAAGCATGGAGAATGATGCAACAAAGTGAGGGCAATATCCAAAAAATACTTTTTTGAAACTTTATTGCTGGAACAGCACAGTAGGTCCGGCAGCATCCAGGGAACAGGAGATTCGACGTTTCGGGCACAGGCCCTTCTTCAGGAATCCTGGACCTCCCAGGTGTAACTTCAGAGCAAGCGTCTCTTTCGAATGCCCCTCTGACAAGCCAAAAGATACAGAAGGCGGTGAGGCAGCTCCAGATTGGTAAAGCTACGGGCCCAGATGGATTTTAGAGTGAGATTTAAAAGGAGTTCGTAGACATGCTGACTGAGCCAATGTTGGATATATGCAATTCTTCATACAGTCAGGCCTGCCTCCCATCCTCTTCGAGAGAAGGAAATATTTGTCTTATTCGCCCGAGGATTGCACTTCATAAAGGTCTTTATCCTTATTAAATGTAGACTTTCATATTTTGGTGAAAATGCTGGTGTTGAAGCTGGAGAAGCTCTTACCCTTCATTGTGAAATAGGACCAGTGGTCAAACTATTCCAGGACATAATACAGGTACGGCCACTCCACCCGGTCAAATGTTTTCTCTGAATCCACTACCAAGCCTTGAATCGACTCTTGCTGGTACACTTGAACCAGATTCCTGAAGAAGGGCCTGTGCCCGAAAGGTCGAATCTCCTGTTCCCTGGATGCTGCCGGACCTGCTGTGCTGTTCCAGCAATAAAGTTTCAACTTTGATCTCCAGCATCTGCAGACCTCACTTTCTCCTCCAAAAAATACTTCCCCTTTTACTCCCATTGTAGGATTGATGGATTCTGGCTTTTGGCTCTGGGAGTCCAGAGGACTTTTTTGTTTGGGAGTCTTAATTGACGGGGTGGGCATGACGTCTTTCGAGCAGCTAAGCCAGAAGTATGAGCTATCTTTGAGATTAAGGATTTTATACAGAGAAAGACTACATTAATGGTTAGTCGCCGTAAGTCGAATATGGAGGCGAAAGTGCTTCAGTCCATGTGCACTCTCTCGGTCAGCACTCTCCAGCATTTACTAGGAGGTAGTGTCTCAAAGGACATCGAGCAGCTGTTTGGAATTTGCGTTCAGCAATCGGGGTAGAATCTTCAACAGAGGAGTGGGCAGATATTTGGAAGAATGTCTGGAAGATTTCGATTTGCAATAGGACGCAAGCTATGCAACTGAAGGTACTCCACAGGGTTTATTTGGCGTCGGAGTGGCTTGCCAAATTTAAGAAAGGAGCGTCCCCAATGTGCCCAAATGTAAGCAGATGTGGGTACGCATACTCATTGTTTATGGCTATTCCATTAATCTCGTAGCAAATAGGGCCCTAGAGTGAATGTTTTGGAAGGGGTCTTGGGAACCGAGATCAAAGTAGATTTGATGTCCCGCCTCTTGGGTTTGACAGATCACCCATCTTTGGGAAGAAATTGTTCAGTATTCTTTCATTTTGTGCTAGAAAGAACATGCTGATGAGGTGGGTGTCGGACAATCCCCAGGAATCTCGTGGTTGTGTAGGTTAGTTATGAAGCACATCTCCCTGATCTTCCTTACATTTATCATGCACCAGAAAATGGAACTTTTTCATAGGACGTGGCGGTCCTTTTTGAACCATGTAGGCGCGGACTTATTGGCTATCTTGGTTAGGGCGTTTGTGTAACCATAAGCATTGTGTGTGGTGTCCCAAATGTCCCATGGGAGGAAGAATTCTGAACAAACACGGCTTCACAATTCCAGCTCTCGATACACTAAGGAGCCAATTGGGACCCACAGCCGGAACATACAGGAGGGCACAAGCCATATATCTTGCAATTGTTTCTGAGCTTGATAATGATGTCCATGGAAATCCAAAGATATGAGCACCAACTGGTAGGTTAAGGTACAGAAGGACGGATATTCATGTTATAATTGAATGATTACTTCACTGACAAATCGAATAAACGTGGCTCTTCTCAGCGAAATAGGACTAGCTTGAGATATCAGACTCTGGGGACAGTGTCCAATAACAAGAATAAGAACA
>NW_025195973.1:0-4607 GCF_004010195.1 Chiloscyllium plagiosum
CCTGAGGGTCCATTCACGCACCTTCTAACTGACGCCCATATGCCTCAGAAAAGGGAATAAAAACATGTCCTAGTTATTGTCGACATGTTTTCAAAATGGGTAGTCATTACCCATCTATATAAAAATGCCACCAGAGCAGTGTTAAAATGTATCCTGCAGGACGTTATTACAAGAGTTTTATATCCCAGGGCGCTTAGAAACATACGGGGGATTGGGCCCATTTCACCGCAAAGTTCATTACTGCTGACTGTTCCACCCTCGGGATACGCTGGAGATACCACAGTCTGTACCACCCCCCAGTCATCAGGAATGGTGGAGAGAATGAACGGCCATCTCAAAACCACCCTCCCCAAAATCACTCAGGACACAGGACTGGCTTAGCCAGATGGCCGGCCACTGGTGTTTTACACAGTAAGAGGACAGAGAAATCGAATAACAGAAATCACACCCTTTGAAGTGCTAATGGAACGACCAATTCCCACAGCTGCCGGACCCCCAAAACCAGCCAATGACACAGCTCTTAACACAGGAAACGCTCTTGGATTACGTTCAAGCCCTTAGTAGAAGGATCACTTTAAACCATGATTTGTGAAAAGCTGCGATATACTGGCCACTAGTGTGTTTCTTTTTTTCCTGCTGATGGAAACTGAATAAAGATTTGCGCATCTTGTGTCCTTCACTGTGCTCAAACCTGTACACACACAACTGGGTAAAAAAATAATCTCTACCGTAGTTCGGCGATAGTGTGGGAGTAAAACAAAACTAACAAATAAAAAACTGCGGTGTCCACGCCACTGCAGGAACCACTTCACCCGTTTAAACTGGGCACTATGCAACGTGACAGTCCTGCCGAAATATTCTCTCTCCCCGAGATGGAAAGGACCACTCTTGGTCTGTCTCACGACAATGACAGCTGTCACGCTCCAAGGGAGACCAGAATGTGACCCGGTGAAAGAGGGCTCCGCCTCCACAGAAGGACAACCAAGCAGAACAGGATACAGCTCCAGACACCACAGAGGGATCCAGCTGCTCCCTGCAGCCATCGGGATCATCACTTTTGGTCAGACCTGCACTTCTCCACTGATCAGTAACAGGGCACATAGAACAGGGCATTTAATCCACCTTGAGCCGTGGGTGAACATTTTCCTTGACATGACCCACATGTATGCCCAGAGGGTAAACGAGACCAGCTTCTGGGTCTGTGCCCATGTACCTGAACATTCCCACCGGCGCATTCCCCACGGCGCAGTCCCTTTTAACATCGCAGGGATGGCAGAGTTGTGGCTGAAACTGGACAGGTCCTCGGGTACACAACGCTCAGTCTGCTAACCTGACCGGCCATTCATGTGGCCAATAGCTCAGACTGCTGGAAATCTGCAGGATACTACCTCGACAAATTCACAGGATGGTCATACGCACCCCAGAACCTCTCACATGAACACCCAACCTTTACCATCACTGACACCACGGCACGAGTGTCACGCAGAGGACCATCTGCCTAACGAGAAGCCAGCCACCCGCATGGGTGGCTGGGTGGAGGTGGTGCACTAACTCACTGCTCTTGACATCTGCAGCGTTCTGGTCTGGAGCAGAGTGCAGGATTCTAGATTTATTTGGCCACAACATGTCTGCCCACAATTCCATTTTCAATAATATTTAGACAGGAACCAAAACCCACCACCTAAGAATATCCAATAACACTTATTTTGTCTGTGGCCACAAGGCACACCCTGGCTGGCGTTGTCATGGGCTGACTCGTGGTATGTTGTACCACTCATTTTCCAGTCCCATTCGTCTCCCTTCCAGAAGCTTATTCCCCACAGAAAACGCGCCCTCACTGCCCTAAACGATATACTCCCCCCACCCCCGTTTTCGTGTCCAATTACGAAACCCAGCACCTCGACATAGAGGCATATCAACTGGCCACCACGCGAGAGGAACTAACATGCCACGGCTGAAGTACTTGCCCAGCTGAATGCAGAGGCTGTCGCCATTCGCACTCTCACCCTACAAAACAGAATGGCCCTGGACAACTGGCTGGCCAAAACTGGGGCACTGGCACCTTCATTGGCACAGACTGCTGTACCTACATCCCTGACCCCAGCGAAAATATAACGGACCTGACACATCACTTTCCACAGGCTGCTGCTGACCCAAATGAACCGGAGTCCCACGGGGACCTGTGGACCTGGGCAAACGCCTGGCTTGGCTCACGGGGCACTGAACTACTGGAGGAACTTATATCCCGTATTGCGGTTGTGGGTATCATTATCCTGGTCATGGGCCTCCGTATGTGCTGCTGCCGGTTTTGTACAGCACTGTTATCCCTGCTCTCCTCACAAACCAGCTTGTAGAAGTTCGCTGGAGTGAGATCCCCTCCCCTGACACAAATTACACTTGGTCAGATTCAGACACTGACTACTACCTGTCTGACACCGAAATCTCACCATCTGATAGCCTACTTGGTCTGGGCTACATTGCACTTTTTCAACATGCCCTTTACAAAAAAAGGGTGAACTGTGGGAGAAAATCTGCTACACTGTCCACCCACAGCATAAACACATAAAAAACACAGAAGCATGTCTACGAAACACAGAAAGCATGCCTGCTAACACACATAGAACACACCCACAATGCCTCAGTTTTGGCCAAACAGGCGAATATAGAATCCAGATATTCTAAGCTACTCCCAAACCAAATAAGACACTTCTCAGTAAGCTCCTAGCCTTGATCATCTCTTCAGACCAAATACCCTATGTACAAGCTCATTTCCCATATAAACCGATGGCGCATAAACAAAGAGGCAGACTGAGAGACCGCGGAAGACTTTACTCCCAGGAGGAACACAATGGACAAACTGAATGCCAGCAGAAGGAACACTTACACATATTCGTGCAGATGGGAAATACAGTTATGAATCCCCGAGAAGCCATTCTCACCTATTCAAGGAGATGGCTGGAATCTCCAGTGTCAATTACAATTGAATTGTTACTGCTAGACGCTTGTTTAAATTCCATTCAGTTTATTCTTGTTTTAATCGCTTTACAATTTTCACCACTGTACTGTTACTGCTTTGCAATTATCACCTTTGTTTTGTACCCCTATGAAACCTGCCTGTACCCTCGGCTTGGGGGAGAACATTCTGGCCATCTGTGCGGAGAATCAGTTCTGTGTCAGCCTGGTCAATATGTTTTCCGCGATGTCAATTTGTTTAATCGTATCGGGTCTCTGATCCATTGAGTTGAATTTTTCTGACGCCACGTGTTTTTACCGTGTTATCAATCTCCCGTGTGGGATCTCAGTGAAACCCACATACACTACATCATTTTCACTCCCCTCTGATCACTTCCTCAAAACATTTACTTGGCCACAACTTGTCTGCCTACAATTCCATTTTCAATAATATTTAGACAGGAACACAAACCCACAACCTAAGAACATACAATGACACTTATTTTGTCTGTGGCCACAGATGTGTTAGGCATCACCTCCTCTGACAAAACCATGCTGAGTCCTTGATCAAACCTTGCCTGGACAAGTTGCAATTAATTCCCTCCTTCAGAGGTTTCCCCAAACGTTTCCCGACCACTCCTGTGAGACTCACTTGGCTGTATTTCCCTAGTTTGTTTCTATTTGCCTTGTTAAAAAGTGGAAGCCCATTAGTAGTCCCGTCGTCCTCGACCAAAGCCCTTTGGCCAAAGAGGAATGTGAAACATTGGTCAGAACGCCTTAAAAGGCTCCTTTTTCTCACAGAGCAACGTGAGATACAACTTCACTCTGAGCTGGGGATTTGTCCACGTTTAAGACTCTCAAAGCCTCCAGTATTGTCTCAGCCCCTACATGAAACTGATCAAGAATCTCTCAGTGCATCTTCCTGCTTTCGAGACAGATGTCTTCCCACAAAAGGACTGTTCGCCAGCTGCCAGTTATCCTGTTTACAACTATACACAACTGTACTGTCGCACTGGAGGGAACACATCCACGTATGTTAACTGGAAAACACTGTGTTTAGCCTTTGCGGCAACAAACCATATAGCTTTGATAACCAATGGAACACTGTTACAGTGAGAAAGCGTTTGAGCGTTCTCTATCTGATTGGACTTGATTACACCTCCTGCGTGGACTCCAATCCGTTCACTTCTGACATGAAGGATGATTTTCCCTCTGCTGTTCATCACATCCAGGATAGAACTGCGGCAGAAATTATTACTGTCTTCATTGACCGAAATAGTTGATGCCGATGGCTCACCTTGTAATGGGAACTATCCACAAGAGAACTTTTCAACAGGAACACAGTTCTGTCTTCTGTGCAAGGGATCATTTCACAAGCGCAGTATCAAGCTTCTACCAGGCCATGTGCAGTCATTCTTCCTCGAACATTCACAGTATCCGACTCTAACTAGAACAAAACCAGATGGTGCTGGAAAAACTCAGCAGGTCTAGTAGCATCTGAAAAAAGAAATCAGAGTTAACATTTCGAGTCCAGTGACCATTCCGCAGAACTGACGATAGCTGGGAAAATGTTGGTCTATCTGCAGAAGATATAGTGGTGTTTGGGGGAGGGTAAGGAGTAAACGATAGGAAGGGATAGAGTTCAAATAGAGAGA
>NW_025195974.1:0-308 GCF_004010195.1 Chiloscyllium plagiosum
GATTCCAGTGAGAATCAGCCCTTTTAGGAACTGTATCCCAGTGAGAGTGAGCACTTTCCGGAACTGGTTTGCAGTGAGAGGGAGCACTTTCAGGAACTGGATTCCAGTTAGAGTGAACACTTTCTGAAGTGGATCCCAGTGAGAGTCAGCACATTCAGCAACTGGATCCCAGTGAGTGATAGCGCCTTCAGGAACTGCATACAAGTGAGAGAAAGCACCTTAAGAAACTAGATCCCAGCGATAATTTGCATCTTTAGGAACTGGATCCCAGTGAGAGTTAGCACCTTCAGGAACTGGATCCCAGTGAG
>NW_025195974.1:3773-4607 GCF_004010195.1 Chiloscyllium plagiosum
AGCACCTTAAGAAACTGGATCCCAGAGATAATCTGCATCTTTAGGAACTGGATCCCAGTGAGAGTCAGCATCTTCAGGAACTGGATCCCAGTGAGAGTGAGCACTTTCAGGAACTGGATTCCAATGAGAGTCTGCACCTTCAGGAACTGGATTCCAGTGAGAGTGAACCCCTTCAGGAAGTGGATCCCAGTGAGACTCTGCACCTTCAGGAACTGGATTGCAGTGAGAGTGAGCACTTTCAGGAACTTGATTCCAGTGAGAGTGAACACTTTCAGGAATTGGATCCCAGTGAGAATCAGCTTCTTGAGGAACTGGATCCCAGTGAGAGTCAGCACATTCAGCAACTGGATCCCAGTGAGAGTCACCACCTTCAGGAACTGGATCCCACTGAGAGTCATCACCTTCAGCAACTGGATCCCAGTGAGAGTGAACACTTTCAGGAACTGGATCCCAGTGACAGTCAGATTCTTCAGGAAGTGGATCCTAGTGAGAGTCAGCACATTCAGCAACTGGATCCCAGTGAGAGTCAGCCATTTTAGGAACTGGATCCCAGTGAGAGTCAGCACATTCAGCAACTGGATCCCAGTTACAGTCAGCTTCTTCAGGAACTGGATCCCAGTGAGAGTCAGCACCTTCAGGAACTGGATCCCAGTGAGAATCAGCATCTTCAGGAACTGGATCCCGGTGAGAGTCTGCACTTTCAGGAAGTGGATTCCAGTGAGAGTCTGCACCTTCAGGAACTGGATCCCAGTGAGAGTCTGCACTTTCAGGAAGTGGATTCCAGTGAGAATCAGCCCCTTCAGGAACTGGATCCCAGTGAGAGTCAGCACATTC
>NW_025195975.1:0-4607 GCF_004010195.1 Chiloscyllium plagiosum
CGGACACCGGCACTCATCACAGGCACTGGGTCATAGGCACTCGATCGCAGGCACTCAATTACAGGCACTCGCTCACAGGCACTCAATCACAGGCACTTCGTTACAGGCACTCAATCACAGGCACTCTGTCACAGACACTCAATCACAGGCACTTGATCAGAGACAGTCAGTCACATGCACTCAATCACAGACACTCAGTCACAGGCACTCAATCACAGGCAATGGGTCACAGGCACTCAATTACAGGCACTCGATCACAGGCACTCCATCATAGGCACTCTGTCACAGGCACTCAGTCACAGGCTGTCGATCACATGCACTTGGGACACAGACTCTCGGTCAAAGGAACTCGATCACAGGCACTCGGTCACAGGCACTCAATCACAGCCACTGGGTCACACGCACTCAATCACAGGCACTCAATCACCGGCACTCAATCACAGGCACTCCGTCACAGGCACTCAATCACAGGCACTCAATCACAGCCACTCAGTCACAGGCACTCGATCACGGGCACTCGATCACAGGCACTCAATCAAAGGCACTCGGTCACAGGAACCCAATCACAGACACTCGATCATAGGCACTCACTCACAGTAACCCAGTCACAGGCACTCAATCTCAGGCAAACGGTCACAGGCACTCGATCACAGGAACTCGGACACCGGCACTCATCACAGGCACTGGGTCACAGGCACTCGATCACAGGCACTCAATCACAGGCACTCAATCACAGGCAGACAGTCACACACACTCGATCACAGGCACTCGGTCACAGGCACTCATTCACAGACACTCGGTCACAGGCACTCGATCACAGGCATTCGGTCACAGGCAATCGGACACAGGCATTCTGTCACAGTCACTCCATCACAGGCATTTGGTCACAGGCACTTGGTCACAGTCAGCCAGTCACAGGCAGTTAATCTCAGGCACTCGATCACAGGCGCTTGATCACAGGCACTCGGTCACAGGCACTCGGTCACAGGCACTCAGTCACAGGCACTCTGTCACAGACACTCTGTCACAGACACTCGGTCACAGACACTCTTTCACAGACACTCAATCACAGGCACTCGATCACAGGCGCTTGATCACAGGCACTCAATCACAGGCACTCAGTCACAGGCACTCAGTCACAGGCACTCTGTCATAGACACTCAGTCACAGGCACTCTGTCACAGACACTAAATCACAGACACTCGATCACAGGCTGTTGATCACAGGCACTCGGTCACAGGCACTCGCTCACAGACACTCATTCACAGGCACTCGATCACAGGCGCTTGATCACAGGCACTCGGTCACAGGCACTCTGTCACAGGCACTCGCTCACAGGCACTCATTCACAGGCACTCAATCACAGGCGCTTGATTACAGGCGCTTGATCACAGGCACCTGGTCACAGGCACTCGGTCACAGGCACTCAGTCACAGGAACCCGGTCACAGGCACTCAATCACAGGCACTCGTTCACAGGCAGTCAAACACAGGCACTCGATATGCACTCGCTCACAGGCATTCATTCACAGGCACTCAATCACAGACGCTTGATCACAGGCACTCGGTCACAGGCACTCGGTCACAGGCACTCAGTCACAGGCACTCTGTCACATTCACTCAGTCACAGGCACTCTGTCACAGACACTCGGTCACAGACACTCAATCACAGGCACTCGATCGCAGGCGCTTGATCACAGGCACTCGGTCACAGGCATTCCCTCACAGGCACTCAGTCACAGGCACTCTGTCACAGGTACTCGGTCACAGGCACTCTGTCACAGACACTCGGTCACAGACACTCAATCACAGGCAATCGGACACAGGCACTCAGTCACAGGCACTCGCTCACAGGCACTCAAACACAGGCACTCGCTCACAGGCACTCGGTCACAGGCACTCAAACACAGGCACTCCGTCACGGGCACTCAGTCACAGGCACTCGATCACAGGCACTCGATCACAGGCACTCAATCACAGGTACACGGTCACAGAAACTCAGTCACAGGCACTCAGTCACAGGCACTCGATCACAGGCAGTCGGACAGAGGCACTCAGTCACACAAACTCGATCACAGGCACTCTATCACAGGTACGCGGTCACAGACACTCCATCACAGGCACTCCATCACACACACTCAATCACAGGCACTCGTTCACAGGCACTCAATCACAGGCACTTGATCAGAGACAGTCAGTCACATGCACTCAATCACAGGCACTCAGTCACAGGCACTCAATCACAGGCAATGGGTCACAGGCACTCAATTACAGGCACTCAATCACAGGCACTCGATCACAGGCACTCCATCATAGGCACTCTTTCACAGGCACTCAGTCACAGGCTGTCGATCACATGCACTTGGGACACAGGCTCACAGTCACAGGAACTCGATCACAGGCACTCGGTCACAGGCACTCAATCACAGCCACTGGGACACACGCACTCAATCACAGGCACTCAATCACAGGCACTCAATCACAGGCACTCCGTCATAGGCACTCAATCACAGGCACTCAATCACAGCCTCTCAGTCACAGGCACTCGGTCACAGGAACCCAATCACAGACACTCGATCACAGGCACTCACTCACAGTAACCCAGTCACAGGCACTCAATCTCAGGCAAACGGTCACAGGCACTCGATCACAGGAACTCAGACACCGGCACTCATCACAGGCACTGGGTCACAGGCACTCGATCGCAGGCACTCAATTACAGGCACTCGCTCACAGGCACACAATCACAGGCACTTCATTACAGGCACTCAATCACCGGCACTCTGTCACAGACACTCAATCACAGGCACTTGATCAGAGACAGTCAGTCACATGCACTCAATCACAGGCACTCAGTCACAGGCACTCAATCACAGGCAATGGGTCACAGGCACTCAATTACAGGCACTCGATCACTGGCACTCCATCATAGGCACTCTGTCACAGGCACTCAGTCACAGGCTGTCGATCACATGCACTTGGGACACAGACTCTCGGTCAAAGGAACTCGATCACAGGCACTCAATCACAGGCACTCAATCACAGCCACTCAGTCACAGGCACTCGATCACGGGCACACGATCACAGGCACTCAATCACAGGCACTCGGTCATAGGAACCCAATCACAGACACTCGATCATAGGCACTCACTCACAGTAACCCAGTCACAGGCACTCAATCTCAGGCAAACGGTCACAGGCACTCGATCACAGGAACTCGGACACCGGCACTCATCACAGGCACTGGGTCACAGGCACTCGATCACAGGCACTCAATCACAGGTACGCGGTCACAGACACTCAATCACAGGCACTCCGACACAGGCATTCAGTCACAGGTACTCAATCACAGGCACTCGATCACAGGCGCTTGATCACAGGCACTCGGTCACAGGAACCCAATCACAGACACTCGATCATAGGCACTCACTCACAGTAACCCAGTCACAGGCACTCAATCTCAGGCAAACGGTCACAGGCACTCGATCACAGGAACTCGGACACCGGCACTCATCACAGGCACTGGGTCACAGGCACTCGATCACAGGCACTCAATCACAGGCACTCAATCACAGGCAGACAGTCACACACACTCGATCACAGGCACTCGATCACAGGCACTCATTCACAGACACTTGGTCACAGGCACTCGATCACAGGCACTCGGTCACAGGCAATCGGACACAGGCATTCTGTCACAGTCACTCCATCACAGGCATTTGGTCACAGGCACTTGGTCACAGTCAGCCAGTCACAGGCAGTTAATCACAGGCACTCGATCACAGGCACTCGCTCACAGGCACTCATTCACAGGCACTCGATCACAGGTGCTTGATCACAGGCACTCGGTCACAGGTACGCGGTCACAGGCACTCAATCACAGGCACTCCATCACAGGCACTCAGTCACAGGCACTCGAGCACAGGCACTCGATCACAGGCGCTTGATCACAGGCACTCGGTCACAGGCACTCGGTCACAGGCGCTCGGTCACAGGCACTCAGTCACAGGCACGCTGTCATAGACACTCAGTCACAGGCACTCTGTCACAGACACTAAATCACAGGCACTCGATCACAGGCGGTTGATCACAGGCACTCGGTCACAGGCACTCTGTCACAGACACTCATTCACAAGCACTCGATCACAGGCGCTTGATCACAGGCACTCGGTCACAGGCACTCTGTCACAGGCACTCGCTCACAGGCACTCATTCACAGGCGCTTGATCACAGGCGCTTGATTACAGGTGCTTGATCACAGACACCTGGTCACAGGCACTCGGTCACAGGCACTCAGTCACAGGAACTCGGTCACAGGCACTCAATCACAGGCACTCGTTCACAGGCACTCAATCACAGGCACTCGGTCACAGGAACCCATTCACAGACACTCGATCATAGGCACTCACTCACAGTAACCCAGTCACAGGCACTCAATCTCAGGCAAACGGTCACAGGCACTCGATCACAGGAACTCGGACACCGGCACTCATCACAGGCACTGGGTCACAGGCACTCGATCACAGGCACTCAATCACAGGCACTCAATCACAGGCAGACAGTCACACACACTCAATCACAGGCACTCGGTCACAGGCACTCATTCAC
>NW_025195976.1:0-2258 GCF_004010195.1 Chiloscyllium plagiosum
TCTGCTGTGCTTTCCCAGCAACACACTCTCAACGGTGATCTCATCATCTGCAATCCTCACCTTCTCCCGTATATGCCCTGACCCACCAAGATGCAGTACCTTGCATTTATCAAATTAAACTCTATCTGCCATTCCTTGGCCCATTGGTCCAGTTGATCAAGATCTTGCAACATTCTCAATAACCTCCTGCACAGCCCACTATACCACAAATCTTGATGTCATCTGCAAACATACAAACCATACCTTCTAAATTCTCATCCACATCATTAATATAGATGATCACTAACAGTGGACCCGGCACTGAGCCCTGTGGCACACCACTGGTTACAGATCTCCAGTCTGAAAGACAGCCTTCCAACAGCACCCCCTGTCTTCTACCATCAAGCCAATTTTGCTCTCCCTGGATCCCGTGACATTGAACCTTATTCAACAACCTACCATATGGTAACTTGCCAAAGGCTTTGTTAAAGTCCATGTAGACAACGTCACTGCCCTCATCCACTTCCTTAGTCACCACTTTAGAAAACTCCCTCAATCAGGCCACTGTTGAGGCCACAGTTGGAGTACTGTGTACAGTTCTGGTCACTGCACCATGAGAAGGATGTGACTGCACTAGAGGGAGAACAAAGGAGATTCCCCAGAATGTTGCTCAGCATGTCGCAGTTTAGCTGTGAAGGAGGAGGTTGGATAAGCTTGGGTTACTTTCTTTAGAGCAGAGATCAGGGTATATAAGACTGAAGGACATGGACATGGTGGACAGAAAACAGTTGTACTCCTTTGTCAAATGAACAATAACAAGCTGGTATAGACTATGAGACGAAAGGCTTGAGGTTTAGAGGGGACATGCTACCCAGAGGATGGTTGGGGTCTGCACTGCACTGCCTGAAAGGGTAGTTGATGTGGAATCCTCAAAACCTTTAAAAAATACTTGGTCGAGCACTGAAATGTTGCAACATTCAAGATTATGGATGAAGTATTGGGAAGTGAGACTTGTGTAGCTGTAGCGTAATTTTGGAGTGACAAACGGAATGGGTGGATGGGTCACCTCTGTCCTGTATGATACTGTCATTCTGTGATTCTGAAGTTAAGGTTCTGAATTCTTTTTGTTTTTGTTTTGAGAAAATATTATCCAGTGGAATGCTCACTATCAACTTCAGGTCCTGTATTAGAATGCTCATTCAGGGATAGAATTTCCCAAATGAGTTGTGTAACTGAATTAACAAGGTGTGGAGGAACTGGTGTAGGACTGGGGTGGATAAAGTTAAAAATCACATGACACCAGGTTAGAGTCTAACTGTTTTATTTGTAAGTATTAGCTTTCGGAGCGCTGCTCCTTCATCAGGTAGCTATGGAGCAGGGTCATAAGACAAGAATTTATAGCAAAAGATCACAGTGTCATGCACAGATACATGGGCGAGACCAAGCAGACGCTGCAACAATGGATGAATGGACACCCGCAAAATAAGCGCCAGGCAGGGAAGTTCCCTCCCAGTCGGGGAACACTTCAGTGGTCAGGGACATTCAGTCTTGGATCTTTGGGTTACCATCCTCCAAAGCAGACTTTGGGATATGCAACAACACAGAGTGGCCGAGCAGAGGCTGACCACCAAGTTTGGCAAACATGAGAATGGCCTCAACCGGGACATTGCGTTCATGTCACATGACAGGAGACACCACTACACCATACACACTCACACTCACACACATACACATACAATCTTACATACTCACACATTCACTCTCTTGTACACACACTCTCTCTCAGACATACACCCCCTAACAACCACATCCACATGCACATCCTCTCACAGGCTTATACTGCATCACACTCATGCACACACTCTACCAAGTATGCTATATGCAAACACACATTCTCTCACGCGCACTCACATCCACACACTCTCTCTCTCTGCCTCACATGCACGCGCACGTACACACACACATATATGTCTATCAGGTGAATTTGTATTTGCAGATACATTCTATTTTGCTGAAAAAGCACACAACCTGCAGGCATTCAATCCATGTAACGTTTTACCAATTGCTACTTTGGAAATAGAACCAGTCTGACTCAGACAGACTCTAACCTCAGACATTTAATGCATTGTCTGAGCTGAGATGTCACCTTTTTATATAAAACTTTGTTATCAAAAATTAGATTTCAAAGAAGTTCTAGGATTTACATATTAATGAATCAAAACCTGCAATCCAATCTAAAAGATCAAAGACTTAACAGCAATCTAGTTTTGTTCAATATC
>NW_025195976.1:3633-4607 GCF_004010195.1 Chiloscyllium plagiosum
AAGACAAATCCCGATGTCAGACAATAGTGTCCTCACTGATTGATTTAAAGTGAATAGTTTGTCAGTTCGGAGGCTCCTCAGTAATGTGCAGCATTGTGTGTTTCCCTGTACTGTGCAGAATGGGTTTACACGGAGACAACATTGATGGAGTTTGGCTGAGCACCGGCCCTGGCTGGTCTAGAAAGGGTTTCAGAAGACCACCCTCTGTGGTAGTTCACAGCCTGCTATCGGTCAGATGGATTTTGTAACAACCCACCTCGCAGTGACACCTGGTGTTTCCCATTCCTTGATGGAAAGGGATTGTGTTGGTGGATCTTGCTCAGGCAGCTCGCTCCAAATGGGAGCCCAGATACAACAGGGCAATGGGTTCAGCAGGTCATTAGGAAGTGATAACTGAGGGTCAGCACTGATAGCTTTGAACATCTTATGTGTTTTTATCAATCAGTAAATGTGTGGGAGTATAATAGTTGTGAAGACAGATCACTGGGAGGCGTGTTGATCACAGAGTTACAATTCTGATCTGTATTGTTACGAAGAGGGGAAGGTCGAACCCCTCTGATGATCAACTGATGCACAAACTCCAATCAGTTCTGATGAGAGTAGAGATTCCCTTCTAATAATAATTAAATCCAAAACATCTCTCCCCACATAACCTGTGAAAGTGGATTAAAAGGAAAGAAACTCCCTGATCCACACTTTATAAATAACAAATAACTATTTATTTATTCATCTCTAACAATAAACAATTTAACAGAATTACAATCAAACCAGGATTGCTATCAAACCCCTAAGTACTAAGTATTTCCAAACTGAACTAAATTCTATTGGAATGAATGCTGTTCAAATAAACACAAGTTTCACTTGTATAAACACAAATAATAAGAAATTGAAACTTAATCTCTCCAGGTTCACACAGTCAATGTATTCTCTGCTTTAACTCCAATCTTTCTTCTGTTGATCTCACGTCACAAACA
>NW_025195977.1:0-3824 GCF_004010195.1 Chiloscyllium plagiosum
TGTATTGACAGGTTGGCTGGTTAAGACGGCAGGATGTTATATACGTAGTGAGTCTCATCGGAACTGCATCACGTGAGTCACAGGCATAGAATGATTCTACAGATTGGGAATGTTGCATGGATGTGAGAAGATTGCACAAGGATCTAGAGTTGTCAGCTCTCCACAGATTGATGGTGTGTTGACGACTGGAAGGAATTACGGAGATAGAGATACCTTAAACACAATGTTTGCCTTTCTTTTTATTCCTGACTAGAGCCTCAAAATTCTTCGGCAGCCATTGATCACTGTGCACGCCAGCTTTTCCCGTCATCTCAATAGGGTCATACTGGCAATGGATACTTTATACCGCACTTTTAAAGGTGTGCGATTTGCCACTCATTCCTTTAATTTCAAACATTGTTACTCAATTGACCTCTGCTAAATCCTGTCCAATGGCCCCAAAATTGGCCGTGTTCCTGTTTAGAACGTAAACCTGTGGACCTCGCCTGTTTATTTTTCCATAGTTATGTTAAAACTAAGAAAGTTATGGTCACTGGACCCAAATTCCTGTCCCACTGACACTTCAATCATTACCCTTCATGACCTTCTATGAGGTAGTTCAGTGTTGCCACTGGCCAAGTCGAGCCTTCTACATATTGAGTTGTGAAACTTTCTTGGAACATTTTGACATAATCGAACCTATCCGGGCATGTTGCACTTTGGGTGGCCCAGTCAATCCAAGGGAAATTAATATCTCCAACCAATACTACTTTATTGTCCCCAAATGGATCTGCAGTCTCTCGACACATCTGCTCCTTTCGTATCACTGACTATTTAGAGTCGTTAGTACAGTCACAACAGTTTGACCAACCGATTCTTCATTCTAAGTTTTAACTATATGGACTCATTTGATGACACTTTTACAGTGTCCTCTCTTACTACTGATGATATGTCCTCCCTTATCAATAGTGAAATTCCTCCTCCTCAGTTAATTATAATTTCCGTCACACCTGTAGCATCTGTATCCTGGAACATTAAGATAAAAGCCCTACATTTCTCTCAGCTGTGGTTCTGTTATGTCTATAGTAAACCAGTTCCCAGAGCCAATGCACAATCTGAGCTCGAATGCCTCAGCAGTTTAGCTTTTGCGTTGAAATAAAATCTTTAAATGCTTCCCCCCCCCCCCCTATTGTGCCCCTGCATATCCTGAAGAGTAAATTTGCTTCTGTTAACTAATATAATTTCCCCTGACTTGGGTATGGTCCGTCTCTTTTTCTCATTCTCCACTGCCAGAAAACGAAGTAACACTAAGAAATCTCCCCAGAAGAATGCTTGTGCCCCTCTGATTCATCACCGTTGTAGAGTTTACCTCCACCCCAGAAGAGATCCCAATGATACAAGAACTGAAAATCCTGGACCTTACACCAGCTACTCAGTCAAACATTCATCTGGCCTCTCTTTCCATTTGTATCCCGTCAACGCATGGCACTGGGAGTAATCCAGAAGCCATGACAGTTGAGGTGCTGCCTTTTTACACCTTATCGAACTCCCTACATTCATTTCACAGGTCCCCATCGCTTTGTCTACCAATGCTAATTGTGCCGATGTGCACAATGACTTCTGGCTATTCACTCTCGCACTTCAGAATGTTCTGCAACCGCTCAGATATATCCTGGACTCAAGCACACCAGAAGAAACAGACCATGCAGGTGTCTTCTGCAGCCACAGTATCTCCTGTCTTTCCCCCTCGGAATTCAGTATCCGAACAATATATCTATTATGAGGCAGTATCAGGCAAATGTCGACTGGGAAGAATTACCTGCAGTTGCGTACAAAGTCGGAAAATGGGAGATAGCTGCAGTGAGCATTCAGGGCCCGTGTTTTCCACGAAGAGTAAATAGCAAAGACAGCATAGTCCAGGGAATACGGATTCCGTGCTATTGTGAGATTCGTGAAGGAAATACAGTGCAGGGTGTAGGTTTGCTCGCTAAGCTGTAGGTTTGATATCCAGACGTTTCATTACCTGACTCGGTAACATTATCAGTGGCGACCTCCAAATGAAGCGAAGCTGTTGTCTCCTGCTTTTTATTTATATGTTTGTCCTGGATGGGGTTCCTGGGGTTTGTGGTGATGCCATTTCCTGTTCGCTTTCTGAGGGGTTGATAGATGGGATCTCGATCGATGTGTTTGTTTATGGCGTTGTGGTTGGAGTGCCAGGCCTCGAGGAATTCTCTGACATGTGTTTGCTTAGCCTGTCCCAGGATACATGTGTTGTCCCAGTAGAAATGGTCTTTTTCCTCCGTGTATGGAGCCACGAGGGAGAGAAGTTCGTGTCTTTTTGTGGCCACCTGGTTTTCGTGTATCCTGGTGCTTCCTGTTTGTCCTACATAGTGTTTGTGGCAGTCCTTGCATGTAATTTTGTGGACGTCGTTGGATTTGTGCATGGGTTGAATTGGGTCTTTTAAGTTTATTATATAAATAGAAAGCAGGAGAGTAATATAAATATATATGTAATAATATATCATTTAATAATGTAAATATATATAATAATAATATAAAATATTTATATATAATATAAATATAAAGCAAGCAGAAATAGAGTTTCAATCCATCAAAAACATTTCATTGCTCATCTCTGCGTTAAACATAACTTCTATGGAATATTATACACACAATTTTTAATAAATTTTGAGACTTCAATCTTCATATCATCTGGGACATTCACACTAGCAAGAATGATATACAAAAAGGACTTCAGAGAATGTTTTTGTCAGTTTTTCTTTGAATAACAATTGTGCAACTGTCTTGGGAAACGATTATCACAGGTCGACATTTGTGTGATAAATCTGAGTGAATGAGTAATGGCACACTGAGACAGATTCGGAGAAGCTGGGATAAAAAAAGATATTTATTTGAACTATAAAGTGTAAAAGTGCATTGCACAATGCATAAGCGGCAGCTATAAATAAAATAGCCAATTGCTTGCTGTTGTGACTAAATGGACCAAGGCAAACAAAGTGAACCGATTGAAATGTAGGGCTGTAAATAAACAGTGCGATAATTCAACAAACGACATTCCATTGAAATAGACAACCCCCTCAGCAATACATTCCCACCTTTCCTTCATTCAGGACAAAATGGATCATAATAGATTATGAGGGTTGAAATTTCACCAAAATTATGAACAGTTCTGAAGCGAGAGAGTGTTTTAGAAGTGTTAAAGAGATTTCATAAGATCATGCATATTCATTTATTCGTGGGGTGAGGATGGCACTTTCGGATCAGTATCCTTTGCCAAACTGCTAATTGCCCAAAGGCTAGCTCAGATTCAGATATATTGTTGCGAGTCACTTTTGAGTCAGACTCGGCCGGAATCTCAGATGTCCTTCACTAAAGGATGCCAATGAACCAGATGAGTTCTTCCTACTGATCAATAATGCACTTATTGATGCCCCACCGATGTTATGCGTAACTGCAACATGACATCCACCTCCTATTGTCAATAGTCTGACAATGAAGGCCAGGGTCCCAAATGCCTGCTGAAACACCATGTGTACCTGTGACGCCACACTCAAATAACTGTTTAACTGACTCCGAAATCTCTGTTTAACAACACTACCCAGGACACTAACATGAACTGTACAAGTCCCGATCTAGTTTGTCTTACTAAAATGCAAACCCTCGCATTTATCTGATTAAACTTCATCTGCTATTCATCAACCCATTATCTCGGCAGTACTGTTAATCCTGTTATATTCCCCATTATCCACTGCCTGAGAAAGTACTATTTTCTCATCACTCACAAACTTACTTACAATGAATCCAAGATTCTCATTCAAATCATT
>NW_025195977.1:4166-4608 GCF_004010195.1 Chiloscyllium plagiosum
GGGAAAACATTTTACTGGCTCCCACAGCTTTGATTTTGCAAGATTAAAGTTTAGGTTTGTGAATGATTTCCTGCGTCTCCTGGATTTTGTTTTCATGGAACATTGAGTGATTTATCCACAACACACTCACTCAGATTCCGTCACTGCTCCCCTGAACCCGTCACACTCACACTGTCATTGTCATGCTGCCCCTCTCACACTCAGCCCCGCAGCATCCCCTGACCCTATCACACTCATTCCATCAACATGACACCCTCACATTCACTGCATCACTGTCACGCTGATCACTCACACTCACTCCATCATTGTCAGCCTGACCCGCAAACGCTCATTCTGGCACGGTCACCCTGACCAAATGAAACTCACTCTGCCACCCTGTTCCTAACCCCTTCACTGTCATTCCGTGTCCGTTCCCCTGACCCCGTCACGCTCACGCCAACAC
>NW_025195978.1:0-4608 GCF_004010195.1 Chiloscyllium plagiosum
TTGGGTATATAGACAGGGCAGTGGGGTTTATAGAGGGCAGGCCAAGGTGGGTCAAGGAGGGGTATTTGCCCCAGGCCCTGATTGGGCCGAAGCGCTTCATTCTCCTCCTCGCCCTGAAACCATGAGCTTCCCCCATTGGTCAAGATGGAGCCTGGTGTGTGTGGGTATAGTGGATATCCTGAACACACGCGGGCCGAAGGGCTCCTCACTCCCATGCCACAGGGTGGGGGGGGGGTGGGGGCGCAGATCCAGCCTTCAATACCAGGTTTGGTGGGTGGAGGAGCTCACCTCACGCTGGGTGCTGGGTCAATCCATCTCCTGGTAAAACAGAGAAACAATACTGTCAGGGTGTGCACGGAGTCCATTCTGCCCCTCGAGAACCTGCTGCCCCTGTATAACCTGTATTCACTTCCCCTCACAGTGAACCTTCACATACTCCTGGCTTCCCCGGTCACTTGCCATCCTTGCACACAAACTGTTATCTGTTGTTCATCATTTACACAATCATCTCGACAAAGGATAAACCCCCCGACAATCTGCTGTGTGTGTGTGCGCCCTAACTGCTCCGCCCTCCCCAACTCTGACCTTCCTTATTTTATCTGTTCGAACTCACAAATAGCTTGCAGCTACGAGCGCTCACACATCCAGTGGGTGTGTTGCGAGTTAGCCCACGCCCGTGGGCTTTACCTGAAGTCGTGCTGATGTTGGATCGCACGCTGGTCTTGGTCCGGTTTGATCTGCCCTGCCGTCGATTTTTCAAGAAAAGCACTGCGGGGAATCGGAAAACATCAAGAGTATGTTGCAAACGCAAATTTCCTCACCTCATACGCGAGTGCGACTGATTGCGTGCGCTCTGCGTTAAAAATTACCTGTGGGTTCAAAGATCCCAGCGCGGCGACCTGTAAAAGGGAGATAAAGCAGGGTTCTAAAACTCAGCAGCAAGCAATTCGTGAGTTCGAACAGACGCAGCAGGGGGACAAGGTGGGAGCCATTGGGCAGGAGATTGAAGGAGGGGACGGGCAGGCGTTTTAATCAGCAATAGGTCAACGGGAAAAGGAAAGTGGATAGAGGCCGAGATGGGGGTGGGCCCCACGATTGGGCCGAACGATGGAACGAGCTCGAGGGGGGCCGAATGGCCTGCTCCTGAGCTAGTCTCGAGGTTTCGAGCGCGGGGTCAGGAGTGCTCTGTGACCCTTCCCTGAAGCCGAACACCGCCCCTTCCCACCCCACCCCCCCTGGGGAGAGGGGGAGGGGGGCGGGGAAACACTAGACGTGACCAGCCGCCATCATGACCTTGAGACTTGAGGTGAATGTAGACAGGAACCATGACGAAGGTGACTCCCAGAATTCCAATCAATATTCCCACAATGGCGGCCGATGACAAAGAGAAATGGTGATCGTCGACTGGGGGAAGGGCAAAGGGGGGGGGGCAGAGGGGCAAATAAAACAGCAACAGGTCAACAGGGAATCCAGCACTCCCTCTGACACCCACCACCCCACCACACCCTCCCAGGGACGGGGGGGTTAGAGACAGAGTAAAGCTCCCTCTGACACCCACCACCCCACCACACCCTCCCAGGGACAGGGGGTTTAGAGACAGAGTAAAGCTCCCTCTACACTGTCCCCCACCACACCCTCCCAGGGATGGGGGGGTTAGAGACAGAGTAAAGCTCCCTCTACACTGTCCCCCACCACACCCTCCCAGGGACAGGGGGGGGGTTAGAGACAGAGTAAAGCTCCCTCCACACTGTCCCCCACCACACCCTCCCAGGGACGGGGGGGTTCGAGACAGAGTAAAGCTCCCTCTACACTGTCCCCCACCACACCCTCCCAGGGACAGCACGGGATTAGAGACAGAGTAAGGCTCTCTCTACACTGTCCCCCATCAAACACTCCCTGGGACGGGGGGGTTAGAGACAGAGTAATGCTCCCTCTACACTGTCCCCCCCACCAAACCCTCCCAGGGACAGGGACAGCACAGGGTTGGATACAGAGAAAAGCTCCCTCTACACTGTCCCCCATCAAACACTCCCTGGGACGGGGGTTAGATACAGAGTAAAGCTCCCTCTACACTGTCCCCCCATCAAACACTCCCAGGCTCAGGGGGGTTAGATACAGAGTAAAGCTCCATCTACACTGTCCCCCATCAAACCCTCCCAGGGACAGGGGGGTTAGATACAGAGTAAAGCTCCCTCTACACTGTCACCCCATCAAACACTCCCAGCGACAGCACGGGGTGAGATACAGAGTAAAGCTCCCTCTACACTGTTCACCCAGCAGTGAAGTCTTTCTATGCCCCTTTTGAGTTGTGCACTGCAGCGCTGGGAGACTGTCGGACACAGGGGCAGGGGTTCAGGTGTTAGCGGACATACCCCAGTCCAGGCGGAATCCCTCTGGGTAGGGGTAGGAAGCGTGCTGAACGAGGCAGGTGTAGGTAGCAGGAGGGTCAGGCTCCACAGGGATGTAGGCCGCAGTCTGGAAGGTTCCTCGGCTGTTGGGGAGGATGGGAAGGCGCAGCACCACAGGGTCGATGTTCTCCCCGTCCCTCAGCCAGCTCACATTAACCGCCCGGGGGTAGAATCCCGTCACGGAACATCGCAGCTGCTGTGGCTGGCCATTCAGTGACTGACCCTCCAACTGGATTCGCACCGAGGGAGGCACTGAGGAAAGACAGGAGTTACTCCCAATCCCACCGCACTCCCATTCAGCCCCCTCCCCTCCTCCTCCAGCCTGTTACACAGGAACAGGTGGCCATTCAGCCCCTCCCCTCCTCCAGCCTGTTACACAGGGACATGTGGCCATTCAGCTCCTCCAGCCTGTTACACAGTAACGGGAGGCCATTCAGCCCCTCCTTCCTCCTGCTGAAGCCCTGTGAGACACGATGGACCGTGAGTTCCTTTTTCAAACATGCAGCAACCCTTGGCTTTTTTCCAAAGCACACCCCCTCCCATTTCAAGTGCCCAATCACGAATCCAGAAAGGTGAACACAAATACAAGAATGTTATTTTTACAGGCGACGAAAATAACATTCCAAAAATACGACCGTGACACAATGTCGAAGAGAGGAACTATGCTGTGCACCGAAAAACAGGAACAGTGAAGAAATGGTTCTGGCTGTGACTGACTCTTACAGATAACCCTCAACAGTGTGAACGTGGTTCCCTCAGATCACAACAGGAGAGCCATCAGATGGGCCAACGTGTGGCAGATGGAGTTTAATTCCGATAACTGCGAGGGGCTGCGTTTTGGGAAAGCAAATCCTAGCAGGACTTATCCACTTCATGGTCAGGTCCTGGGGAGTGTTGCTGAACAAAGAGACCTTGGAGTGCAGGTTCATAGCTCCTTGAAAGTGGGGCCGCAGGTAGATAGGATAGTGAAGGCAGCGTTTGGTATGCTTTCCTTTATTGGTCAGAGTATTGAGTACAGGAGTTGGGAGGTCATGTTGCGGCTGGATTGGTCAGGCTGCATTCGATTCTGGTCTCCCCGCTGCAGGAAGGATGTTGGGAAAGGGTTTGAGCTGCGGGGAGAGGCTGGATAGGCCGGGGGCTGTTTTCCCTGGAGCGTCGGAGGCTGAGGGGTGACCTTATAGAGGTTTATAAAATCATGAGGGGCATGGATAGGATAAATAGACAAGGTCTTTTCCCCCTGGGGTGGGGGGAGTCCAGAACTAGAGGTTTATAAAATCATGAGGGAACATGGATAGGGTAAATAGACAAGGTCTTTTCCCCCTGGGGTGGGGGAGCCCAGAACTAGAGGGGGGTAGGTTTAAGGTGAGGGGGGGGGGAAAGGGAGCTGAGGGGCAACTTTTCCCCAGAGGGTGGTGCGTGTGTGGAATGAGCTGCCAGAGGATGTGGTGTGGGCTGGTACAATGACCACATTTAAAAGGCATCTGGATGGGGGACATGGAGAGGAAGGGTTTAGAGGGAGATGGCAAACGGGACACCATTAGTTTAGGATATCTGGGTCAGCGTGGACGAGTTGGGCCGAAGGGTCTGTTTCCGAGCTGTACATCTCTCTGACTCCAAGAAAAGGGGTCAGGATAAGGCAAATAATTACAAACTGGTCAGTTTAATTTCGAGAGAGAATCATTCAGGGATTAAAGCAGGAAGTACATGGGGAGATGGTGTGGGGTGATTCAGACAGATTTCTAAAGGTGGGAAAATGTTCAGCTAACTTGTTGAGATTACAGAGAGAGAGAGAGAGGATTGATGAGGGTAGCGCAGCGGATGCTGTGTGTATGGACATACTGCAGTTATAGAGTGCCACACAGCAGAACAGGTACAGATTGGTGGGCAAATGGGTCATTCCCAATGTGGAAGCAACTTTGGCTGAGGGGTGGGGAGACAGACCCTCGTTCAGTGGATAGTTTCCAGGCTGGGGGCTGGAGCAGGTCCCCAGAGGCTGGTTACAGGAATCTCGGTATTCCCTGAGATGGATCAAGGACCTGGGGGTGTGTAGGGACAACTTCAGAGTCAGCAGAGGGTGTTAACAGATGGAAGAACAGCTCTGACCGTCCCACAGTCCCTACTCCCTCAGCACTGACCCTCCCTCAGCACTGACCCTCCTACAGCCCCTGCTCCCTCAGCACTGGCCCTCCCTCAGCACTGA
>NW_025195979.1:0-4608 GCF_004010195.1 Chiloscyllium plagiosum
TCAGTTGACATTATGCCGCAAGATACCAAACTTAAATCCAAATTGAATTTAGTGTTTTGATGGCATCAAACCAATGAAATGATCTGATGCTTTGGAGTATAAAACCGGGTTTTTGAATATTTCGGAGAGAACAGAACAGAAAAGAACAGGTGCAAGCACCAAAAGACTGCGAGCTGAATAACTCTCTGAAAGGTACCTGTTCATAAGAAATTTGTGCAGAAAACACCAAAGCTGATCTAGAGACTTCGACAAATAAAGTTCGACATCCAAAGAAGTCAACTGAATTAAAAGTGATTTGCTGTAAAGTTATAATGCATTTATTAGACCATTACAGAGGAGTGGGAGGTAAAATGTAGGTTTAAGAGAATGGAGTTCTAAATACTCTTTTTAATGTTTTCTGTCAGACTTAAAGAATAAAATTGTTAAGTTTTACTTGGAATAGTGAAATCTGGGATAGTTGTTTGTCTCTCAAGCTTGAACACATTATGGTGCGAGGTGAGCTCCTCTGTGTGTCGGCTTTACATTAGCACAAGGGATTTGCTCATGTCGTAACAATACAGAAATGAAACGTAAAATGGATATTGTCAATGCTTACAGACAAATGTCCAACATATTGATTAATCATTTTGCCTTAGCATTTTCGAGGAAAATAAAATCAACAAATTTTTCAGTCATGTTATTTTGGGAAGTAAATTGCCATGCTTATCTAATCTAGCCTATGTGTAACTCTGGGCCGACAGCAATGTGGTTGACTCTTGACTGCTGTCAGGGTTGGGCAAAAAAAAGGAATTCCGAGCCAGACGTTACACTGCAGTTGTACAAAGGGTCGGTTTTCACTTGGAGAACTGGGAGCAGATTCAGGCACAACACCTTAAAAATGACATATTGGCCTTTGATGGGGTATGATGGCCATTTACAAGAATTATACCTATAGTTTAGGAGCTCAGTTATAGAGTGATACTGGACAATTTAGTGTCCTGTTTCTTAACAATTGAGCAGAGAGTGTGTTTAGAGGTAAACTATTTCCACTGTTTGGGGTTTCGAACACAACGGACATACTCTGAGAAGTAGGGCCATTGTGTTCCGGAGAGATGTTTGGAAGAACTTCCACACAAAAAGGTGGGGGATGTTGAGTCCTTTCTTCCGCGAATGAAAGTAGGTGCTGGATTCATTGTTTATTTTCAATCTGCGACAGATTTGTTTTTTCGTTAAACATAGATAATAAGGGATAAGGTTCAAATACAGGTGAATGGAGTTAGACTACAGAACAGCCATTGAATGTCAGAACAAGCTCACGGGTGTTTAATGGCCTGCTGTTATGTTCCTATTCATCTCCTCCTACAGCCTACCCAAGGCATTGATATCCTTCCTAAAGTGTGGAGTTCAGGAGTGCACAGACCTCAATTTTAACGCAATACGAGCCACTCGCTATTCAAGAGTTCAAATCCTATCTGTTTCTCCCAACTGTGACTAAAACGGTGAATTATAAAGGTTTGATAGCATTTCCCTTCCCTTTCCATTCTAATTCGATTTTGTAAAGATTATTTTAGACAAACCTGCTCAACCAATCAATTTCCAAAAAGAAATGTTCACCTCCAAGTCTTGATGTTATTATCTCCCCTCCAGAATTGAGCCAGTTAACTTGTATTGCCTTTCTTTATCAAAAAGAATAAAGCTTTCACACTTGCTTCATTATCTGCCATTTGCCTGCCCGTTTTACAGTTTAATGATATAAAGTTTACATAGAAATATCCAACGAATGGACAGTGAATAGTTACAATATTTGGAATACTGCACTGCGCCTTCATTTAAAATATTGCTCAGCGGGGAGAACAGAAAGGCAGAGACTTAATAAATTTCACTGACATATTATTATAATTTTTTATTGAAAGGATGAAGCATTGCTTAGTTTTCAATGATGGAATGAGTGTGCTATTGGCATAGGTATACCCTGCAACGCTGGAAAAGGAAAACGGTGGAACAGGTGGCTATTCAACTCTGATTTCTCTCTACAAATGCTGTTAGGAATGCTGAGGTTTTCCAGGAATTTCTGCTTTGTTTCTGGTTGAGAGCATGCGTAGTTCTTCCAGTTTTTATTCAGTTCCTTCTCCAGCCTTCCACACAGCAGGAGGTCATTGAGCAGTTGGAGGTGATGGCCGAGTGGGATTCTCACTGTACTACTCATCCAACCAACCAAGCTATCTTCTTGGGGCATGGTTTCAAATCGCACTGTCGTAGATGATGGAATTTGAATTCAATGAATGTCCGCAATTTAAGAGTCCAATGGTGAACCCAAGTCGCTTGTCTGTTCGGTAAAGCCTTTTCAAGAGGGAAACGACCATCCTTACCTGGTCAGGAATACATCTGACTCCAGAACTCCAACCATGTGGTTGACACTTAACAGCCTCTAGGCAATTATGGATGGGCAAAATAAATACTGACAGCAGACATCCCAAAATCACCTCTCAACGAAATTGAGGAAAGCTGGAAATAGTCTCCACTACCCTGTATTTAATCATTTCTACCGTCTTCTATTTGTTCCACTCCATTTCCCTGAATTTAAGCGTTTATGTTTCCCTGTATGCAAATCTTTCCCTGTTCATCGTACTCTGATAACTTTTATGTAACCATACTCCTTCATTCTCTCCACATTGCTGTGTCTTTCAACTTCTTTCTCTCTGTATTTAAGCCTCTCCCTATTAGCCTGTATTTAAGCCATTGTCATAAATCATTCCTCTCTAATCACTGCCCTGTCTTTAACCCTCTTCCTATTACTCTGTAATTAGTAAATAATAGAATGCCTACATTGTGAAAACACGCCCTTCAGCCCAACAAATTCTCACCAACCCTCTGAAGAGCATCAAACCCAAATCCATTTCACCACTCTTTTACACTACATTTACCCTCATTAATGTACCTAACGAACACATCCCTGAAAACAATGTGCAAATTAGCATGGCCCATTTATCTAAGCTGCACAGCTTTGTATTATGGGCGGAAACTGGAACATCTGAAGTGAACCCACTCAGACACGGGGAGAATGTGCAAATTCCACATAGGCAGTCGCCCGAGTCTGGGTTCGCATCCGGCTTCCGGGAGCTATGAAGGCAGCACTGGAAAACTCTAAGCCACCCTGCATCCTATCCTATTCCTCTTTAATAATCCTGTCATTATCCGCTCTTGCTCCTATGTATTCCCTGTATTTAACCACCTCTCTCTCACCCTGTTTTCCATCCTCTTCCTGTTAATATCTATTTAATCATGCCCATATTATTTTACACGACTACACTCCACTGAGCCTGCTCCATTTACACTCCACCCATCACAATATTTAACCATCTCTGTATTCAGCTTTCTCCCCATTGTTCTCTAATTAGCCCTCTCACTATTACTTTCTACTTAATACCCTCAATTATCCTATTCCCCTTTACTGAATGCTTTCCCTGCTCTCCTGTATTCAAACCTCGTCTCGTTAGTCTGTTCATATTATTTTTTGCTACTCTGTATTAACTCCCTTCCCTTTCCCCTGCACTTAGCTGTCACCCTGCTCGACGATATTCAACAACCTCCCTATTATTTTCTATTTTCTCCTCTCCCTTTTACTCTGTTAAACTCTCTTCCCTTCCACGTAAGCGAACTCACCCTGCAGTTACTCATACATAGTATGTCACCCTGACCTAGCTGGTTCCTGGAGTGTGCTGAAACCCTCACATTCCTCTGTATATTTCTCAGCCAGGACTCTTCAGTGGTTAACAGTCCTAATCAAGGAACTCATATTCAATTAGATCTACCTCACTGCAATTCCCACAGCTTCCACTGTATTTGTTCTCTCTCCGTGCCCCTGCAATGAACACACTTCCTTGACCTCTATGTACTTCTCCTCCATTACTTTGTATTAAATCCTTTCCCTTTTCTGTCTTCAACTCTCTCCCAGTTGCCCTGTTTTCAATGTTCGCGTATTACCCTTATGGGATTTGAAGGCATGCATTATACCTTGAAGAGAAAGAAAAAACTTTTGAGGTAGCGAGACTTTACAGACACCTGTTAAGTGAATGTTTCGCATTATCAGAGTATACTGGAAAGTTGGAAGTATGTTACATCTGGCTGCTATGTTAAAATTTAACCAAGAACTGTTCATGATGCCCCAGGATTACAAACCCCAATCGATTTTGAATGTTACGGTTTTGACAACATTGAACCAATGATAAGATCGATGCCTGGGGTATAAACAAGCCGGCATTTTGGACAGTTAGCCAGAGAGAGCGACCATCCGCCATCATCAGAGTATCTGGTTGCAAAATACTCTCCATCAAAAGTTCCTTTTCATATGAAGCAGCTTTGCCTCAAAAGACCGAAGAAGATCCATGGAATTCTTCAGCTGAAAGAAGATTGACACAGACGGCTGCTGTCTGACTTCGAAGATTAGGTTGACACAATTTAAAGAGGGACTTTTATTTGATCAAAATATTGTCACAGGGTTGAAGGTAATTCACAGGCTTTTAACAGAAAGGAGGCTTAGACTTATATAGTTGTGTAGAATTCACTTTTAGAGGTAAATAATAAAATTGATATTTTTCTTTAATTAGTGGAATTTGGGACATTCTCTGT
>NW_025195980.1:0-2580 GCF_004010195.1 Chiloscyllium plagiosum
TACCCCCATCCTCCATAAGGGACGTGTGCCATCGGGAGCAGGATTCATCTGTTCGTGGAGGCGGTCATATAGCTGCCTTCATAACATTCATTAAACTAGTAATATTTTGGGAGTCATCAGGAATATTAATACAGCATGAGGTACCTAACGTTTTGCAGACGCCCCCTCTCTCGGCCGTCAGGATGTCGAGTACTAATCGATTTTGTGTCACTGCTTCCTAACCGCCATTAACTCAGTGTTAATGAATGCTAGGCATTCCTCCGTCTCATTTGCGAATACAGCATATGCGAGGATGTTCTGCGAGTGTGTACCCATTCCAATGCAGAGGGATGCCCCTTCGAGTTCGGCAATTGCTACGTTTTAGGGCGAATACTGTTGTGTTGGTGGACAGTATCGCGGTGTAGCAGCACCCCTTTCTCCCCGGGGGAGTGGTGGGAACCTTTCTCGCCACCTGCCCACATTATACCTGCCATCCTGATTAGATTAGATTAGTTACAGTGTGGAAACAGGCTTTTCGGCCCAACAATTCCACACACACCAGCCGAAGCGCAACCCACCCATACATTTACCTAACACCTAACACTATGGGCAATTTAACATGGCCCATTCAACTGACCTGCACATCTTGGTGACTGTGGGAGGAAACTCACGCAGACACAGGGTGAATGTGAAAACTGCACACTGTCAGCGTTCTTCGGCGCTGTTAGGCAGCAATGCTAACCACTGTGCCACCGTGCCACTCATGGTCTGACCATTGATAAAGGAAGAAGCAATATTTATGGTCGTATCATTTGCGTATGTTGCTGTACAAGAGTCATTGTTCAAATACAACATCAAGCGACACTGGGAGATACCCAAAATGAGTCTCCCCCGATGGGTGCAAATACACATTTCTCCCCTGCAATCCACTATTTGGAATGCTGTGGTCGGTAGCGTGTCAGGCTTGGGACTATAGTTAGCCTGGAGTTCGGGTGGTGACACGAGATTTGCCCAGATTGCCCCCCACTATCAGGTTCAGGCTAATCGCCTCCCGTGGAAGCAGACAGCTGGCTTTTCTCGCCAGGCTCTCAGTAATTTGCTGGGCAGACTACCTTTGGGATGTGTGCAAACATATCCAACAAGTGTAGTCAACGTCTAATCTCTCGTTTTGTCTTATGACCAAAGCACATGCTCTGTTCCCTTCACATCTAGCAATGGCCCTTCACAGCTCCCAACCTACTGGCGTCGCATTTACGCCATTTAGCTCCAGCAGGCAAATTCCCCTCCTGCTTTAAATTCGCCCTCTAGCCACTGCCGTCTCCCTTCGGTTCGGGTGTGTCATTAATGACCTTTGCCCGGCTTGTGGTTAGGTCCATGATCTGGTTGATTGGTTGCCATGCTCCAGTGCTCCTATCGTCTGTAGTACATTCTGCACTGCATCTCTAAGGGCGGGGGTGGGGCGACTGCACCACTATATTTACCTGTCCACACATGTCAGAGAAGGATCTATCTATTCCACACCACGAGACTTCCTCATTGCTCTGTTGAGTCTTACTTTGATCATAGAATATCTATTTCCCATGTCAGGTGCCCCTTTTGCCATGGTGACTACTCCTAAGTGCCAGTCACCGGCGCAGCATGGATCCCTGCATAAATCTTAATGATCGAATTTATAGTCGTCCTTGTTACTGAACGGCTATGGGTCGCATGTAAAGATCCACTTCGTCCTATCAGTTAAGATAACCGTTAGCTGCTGCATCCCAGACGCCACTGCCCTTAAGAATAATCCTACCAGGGCGCTTGCCAACAGTGTGAACTGTGGAAGCCCCACATTTGCTTAAGTCTTCTAATAAATACTTGCTCTAAATTGGCTTTGGTGTTGTGCGATGTCTCCTCAATCCCAGCTGCAAGTTTGTAATGGCTGGCGTGTATCCACGTGGCTGGTACGGCGATCTTAACAGCTATCTGTACTGTAAGGCGTACTTGAAACGATCCCAGCCACCTCTTCGCCTTCCAGTTTTCTCTCCTGAAGTCTTTCGCCACTATTCAGGCTCCAGGTTATAAATCATACATCTTCCCTTCTGCTGATTGGGGTAGTGCTGCCTTCACTTGATTCTGTATTTGGGACAGAAGTGTAGAGAGTTTCATGCAGTAACACAACATCTCATCCTCACAGTGGCCTGTTTTCTGGCTTCCCTTACGTCTCTGGACAATTCCTGTGTTTGGCTGCCTACCAAACAAAATCTCAAACGGGCTAAGATTAGCTCTCCCTCTCCTCCTAGATCTCATACACATTAGCACAATTGGAAGTGCCTTGGTCCATGTCATCCCTAGTTCCTCACAGCATTTAGTCAATTTATTTTTTAAGGTAGAATTTTCTCTTTCCGCTGCTCTACCGGTCGTTTGGTGGTAGGCACAGTGTTATCTCATGTTTATTCCCAAATACACACTAATCAATTGTAGGGCATTATGGACAAATGGTGTCCCACTGTCACTACTAAGCCGAGAGTGTAGGTTTGCCCGCTGAGCTGTAGGTTTGATATCCAGACGTTTCATTACCTGGCATATGGAGGTTAGTGTGCTCGTGTAGGTTCGGTGGGA
>NW_025195980.1:2971-4608 GCF_004010195.1 Chiloscyllium plagiosum
TGGTTTTGTCCATGGGTTGTACTGGGTCTTTTAAATTTGTTAGTTTTGTTTGAAACTGTTGGTGGGATTCCGAGGGGTCTTCGTAGTCTGGCTGCCACTTCTGAGACTTCATTGATGTATGATAAGGTCGATAGGGTTTCTGGCTGTGTTCGGTCTACTTGTCGTGGTTTGTTCCTGGGGAATCTGCGGACTGTATTTTTTAAGTATCCATTCTTATTGAATATGTTGTATAGGTAGTTCTCCTCTGTTTTCCGAAGTTCGTCTGTGCTGAAATGTGTGGTGGTTCGTTGGAATTGTGTTCTGATACAGCTTCCTTTTTGCGTGTTGGGATGGTTGCTGGTGTAGTTAAGTACTTGGTCAGTGTTTGTCGGTTTGCTGTATATGCAGACACACCAGAGAATTCCGAGAGGCCTCGCACTCCAATCACAACGCCATAAACAAACACATAAATCGATTTACCATCTGTCAATCCCTCAGAAAACGAAAAGGAAATGACATCACCACGAACACCAGGAACCCCATTCAGGACAAACATATAAATAGAAAGCAGGAAACAACATCTTCGCTTCTCTTGGTGGTCGCCACTGATGATGTTACCTAGCCAGGTAATGAGACGTGTGGATAACAAACGTACAGCTCAGCGAGCAGACCTACACCCTAAACCTCAACCGGAGGTATAAACCTTCACAAACCTTGGGACTACTAAGCCTCTCAGGGATGCTCCATCTCGGAATTATTTCAGTTAGGAAAGCTTGGGTTACGGCACTGTCATTCTGTTTTGTTGTGGGGAACGCTTGCACCCATTTGGAAAACATATCAACTATTACCAGACAATACCTTCGCAGGGTGTTAGTTTGGTAAAATCCAGTTGTAAATGTTCAAATTGTTTTTGGGGTTTCGGAAGTGCTACATGACTCATCTGTATTCCCCTCCCCACATTATTGTGGCACAGATAACACATCGTTCATAATATTTCTGGAAGGAATGAGTAAATCCCTCAATGTACCACTGTGCTGAAATGCTGTCATATCTACTCTCTTTTGACACATGTTCCTTACCGTGTGTCAGTTTGGCATAGAATGGAAATAATGATCGTGGTAGAAAAGGTTTAACATTAGGGCCACACCATATCCCTTACCTCAAACTGCACTCTGCTTTTTCCCACTCAAACGTGTCTTCAAGCCTGGACTTCAACTGTGACTTCCTTACGTCTGCTGTTGGGTAAGGATTTTTTGTCATTCCCATGTCAAACTGATCATTTACCGGCTGCTGGGCTGCCGTCCTTGCCGCTGAGTCTGCCCTTGCATTTCCTTGAGAAACGGAATCGTTATTTTTCGTGTGGGCTTCATATTTACACGCTGCGATTCATTTAGGCAATACGACCGTTTCCAAGTGGTCAGAAATCTGATCACGGTGTGTGATGGGTTTTCCGGTGAAGGTCAAGAAGTCCTTGTATTTCCACAGGGTTCCAACATCATGTGGAACTCCAAATGCGTATCTGCTATCGGTAAAATATTCGCTGTCTTTCCCTGAGCCAATTTACATGCCCCAGTCAAGGCAATCAGCTCCGCTGCTTGCGCTGACAGTTGAGAAGCGAGTGATCTCGCTTTGAATACCTCTTGGGTAGTTACTACAGC
>NW_025195981.1:0-4608 GCF_004010195.1 Chiloscyllium plagiosum
CGTGCTGAGGGACTGTGATGAGGGACTGTGCTGAGGCACACTCACTGCAAAGCACACTCACTGCGAGGCACACTCACTGTCAACCACACTCACTGTGAGGTACTCTCACTGCAAGACACACTCACTGTCAGGCACACTCACTGCGAGGTACACTCACTGTCAGGCATACTCACTACGAGGTACACTCACTGTCAGGCATACTCACTGCGAGGTACAGTGAGTGTACCTCGCAGTGAGTGTACCTCGTAGTGAGTGTGCCTGACAGTGAATGTGCCGGACAGTGAGTGTGCGTCCCAGTGAGTGTCCCTCGCAGTGAGAGTGCCACACAGTGATTGTACCTCGCAATGAGTGTACCTTGCAGTGAGTGTACCTCGCAGTGAGTGTGCCTGAGTGAGTGTACCTCGCAGTGAGTGTGCCTGAGTGAGTGTACCTCGCAGTGAGTGTCCCTCGCAGTGAGTGTACCTCGCAGTGAGTATGCCTGAGTGAGTGTACCTCGCAGTGAGTGTCCCTTGCAGTGAGTGTGCCTGAGTGAGTGTACCTCGCAGTGAGTGTGCCTGAGTGAGTGTACCTCGCAGTAAGTGTGCCTGACAGTGAATGTGCCGGACAGTGAGTGTGCGTCCCAGTGAGTGTCCCTCGCAGTGAGTGTCCCTCGCAGTGTGTACCTCGCAGTGAGCGTGCCTGACAATGAGTGTACCTCGCAGTGAGTGTGCCAGACAGTGAGTGTGCCTTGCAGTGAGTGTACCTCGTAGTGAGTGTGCCTGACAGTGAGTGTGCCTGATAGTGAGTGTACCTCACAGTGAGTGTGCCTGACAGTGAGTGTGCCTGACAGTGAGTGTGCCTGACAGTGAGTATGCCTGACAGTGAGTGTGCCTTGCAGTGAGTATGCCTGACAGTGAGTGTCCCTTGCAGTGAGTGTGCCTGACAGTGAGTGTGCCTGACAGTGAGTGTACCTCGCAGTGAGTGTACTTTGCAGTGAGTGTGCTTTGCAGTGAGTGTGCTTTGCAGTGAGTGTGCTTTGCAGTGAGTGTGCTTTGCAGTGAGTGTGCCTTGCAGTGAGTGTACCTCGCAGTGAGTGTGCCTGACAGTGAGTGTACCTCGCAGTGAGTGTACCTCATAGTGAGTGTGCCTGACAGTGAGTGTGCATGACAGTGAGTCTACCTCGTAGTGAGTATGCCAGACAGTGAGTGTGCCTGACATTGACCGTGCCTGACAGTGAGTGATCCTCGCAGTGAGTGTCCCTCGCAGTGATTGTCCCTCGCAGTGAGTGTGCCTGAGATTGAGTGTGCCTTGCAGTGAGTGTGCCTTGCAGTGAGTGTGCCTGACAGTGAGTGTACCTCACAGTGAGTGTGCCTGACAGTGAGTGTACCTGACAGTGAGTGTACCTGACAGTGAGTGTGCCTGACAGTGAGTGTACCTGACAGTGAGTGTGCCTGACAGTGAGTGTGCCTGACAGCAAGTGTACCTCGCAGCGATGACAGTGAGTGTGCCTGACAGTGAGTGTACCTGACAGTGAGTGTGCCTGACAGTGAGTGTACCTGACAGTGAGTGTGCCTCACAGTGAGTGTGCCTCACAGTGAGTGTGCCTGACAGTGAGTGTGCCTGACAGTGAGTGTACCTGACAGTGATTGTGCCTCACAGTGAGTGTACCTGACAGTGAGTGTGCCTGACAGTGAGTGTGCGTGACAGTGAGTGTACCTGACAGTGAGTGTGCCTGACAGTGAGTGTGCCTGACAGTGAGTGTACCTGACAGTGAGTGTGCCTGACAGCGAGTGTACCTGACAGTGAGTGTGCCTGACAGTGAGTGTGCCTGACAGTGAGTGTACCTGACAGTGAGTGTACCTGACAGTGAGTGTGCCTGACAGTGAGTGTACCTGACAGTGAGTGTGCCTGACAGTGAGTGTACCTGACAGTGAGCCTGGCTGGTTCCACTGTGAGAGGAGGGTTTGGCAGCGCCTCTTTTGCAGACAGGAGGAGAGGGTGGTGCTATTTGGAGCCAAAGGCTGTCGCTTGTGTATGAACAGTGACAGCTCCAAAGTCCCAAAATATTTTAGAGAATGTCAGGTTGTAAATATTTATCCTTAAAAATCTCCACACATTTGAAGATTAGGGTTGGAGTAGTTAATCAGCATTTCTGTATGTAGACAAGCTCAGAGTATTCACATGCCATTGCGGAGATACTGAGCGAGCCATTGTAAAGTTCAGGTCACACACCCGCCTTAGACATTCCTAAAAATCAGCTTATCTTTAAGTCTGCTGGGATCAGGGAAAGAGTGGGCAGTTAGAATGGAGGTAGAAGCTCATAATCTGCTCAGACTAAATTTGTGGGAAACAAGACTGGAAGGAGGTCTGAGGTTTTGCACAAAGGGAAGACAGAACCTCTCTGTGAAAGTTCATTCTAAAATTGCAAATTACCAAGCTGCGGAATAAACACAGCAATAAACTCTCAGGAGCATGAAAACCACTTTGGATCGATGATGGGAATGTTGAATGTCCAAGTGAAGGACAGTGTAAACCTGTAGAGCATGATTTATTCAGTTCAAATAGGAAGGCAGGATATTCTATTGTGAAGTTTAAAGTAGAGTCTGCCTACAAAGATCCTAGTTATTATTAGTGTTGTCAGCTAATGTCAGCATGGGTTTGTGCGGGGAAGGCCATGTCTCACCAACTTGATTGAGTCTTTTGATGAGGTGACAGGAATGATTGATAAGGGAAAGGCAGTGGATGTTGTCTACATGGATATGAGTAAGGTATTTGACAAGGCACACCTCATGGCAGGCTGATACAGAGGTTAGTCCTGATAAAGGAATTATGCCTGAAATGTTGATTCTCCTGCTCCTCGGATGCTGCCTGACCTGCTGTGCTTTTCCAGCGCCACACTCTTGACTCTAATCTTCAGCATCTGCAGTACCCACTTTCTCCTGATCCAGAAGGTAGAGTCTCATGGGATCCAGGGTAAGCTGGCTAGATGGATACAAAACTGGCTTGGTCATAGAAGACAGAAGACAATGGTGGATGGGCACTTTTCAGAATGGATATCAGTTATTGGTGGTGTTACTCAGGGATCAGTGCTGAGACCTTTCTTATTTGTAATATATATTAATGATCAGGAGGAAAGTGTAGGTGGTCTGATTAATAAATTTGCAGATGACACCAAAATTGGTGGAGTTGTGGATAGTGAGGAGAATTGTCGAAGGAGACAGTGGGATAAAGATAGGTTGCAGATTTGGGCAGAGAAATGACAAAGAAATTTAATCTAGGCAAATGCAAGGTGATGCATTTTTGAAGATCACATTAACGTCCAAATTATGTAATAATGGGCAGAACCCTTTAGAGCATTGGCATACAGAGGGATCTGGGCTTTCAGGTCCACTGATCCCTGAAAGTAGCCATCCAGGTGGGATAAGGTGGTCAGGAAGGCATACTGCTCACTCACCCTACGCCAGCTGGGGCTGCAAATGTAAAAGTTGGGGCAAGTTACATTACAGCTGTACAACACCTTTGTTCGGCACCTTTAGAATATTGCCTCAGTTCTGGTCGCTCCATTACCACAATGACGTGGATGCTTTGGAGAGGATGTCGAGAAGGTTTACCAGGTCATTGCCTGGTCGGGAGGGTTTTAGATCTGAGGGGAGGGTGGATAAACATGCACTGTTTTCACTGGAAAGACAGAGTGTGAGGAGCGTGACCCAGTGGAGGTCTACAGAATTATGAGAGATACAGATAGGGTGGATAGTCAGAGGCTTTTTCTCAAGATGGAAAGGTCAATTACAAGAGGTCACAGGTTCAAGATGAGGGGGGAAAGTTTAGGTAAGCAGGGAAAATGTTTCACCAGGAGGATAGTGGGTGTGTGGAACCCACTGCCAGTGGAGGTGGTGGGAGCAGGCACATTAGTAATGATTAAGGCATATCCTGATAGACAGGTGATTGGGAAGTGAACAGAGGAATAGAATTTGTGTATGAGCAATAAGTAGCAGGTCGAAATAAGGATTAGGAATTGGCGCAAGGTTGATGGGCCGAAGGGCCTGTTCCTGTGCTGCATTGTATTGTACCAATGTCTTAAAACAAAAGATCAAGATGTATCATCGTTTAAATATTAACTGGAAGTTTGAATTTCTTAATAAATGTTTTCAGTTTCTACAGAAATCGTAACAAAAAAGTGACAAACTTTTCAAACTACCCTCAGCTATTTTAAAGTTTACAAAGAATTGTAATTTTTTGAATTGGTTACATTATTTCAGAGCTGCTGGAACATTCCGAATGTCCTGCCTACCCTTGGGAAAAGGTTACGAATCACACAACACCAAGTTATAGTCCAACTGATTTATTTGGAAACACTAGCTTTCAGAGCGCTGCTCCTTCATTGGGCTAGCTACCTGACAAAGGAGCAGCGCTCAGAAAGCCAGTGCTTCCAAACAAACCTGTTGGACTATAACCTGGTGTTGTGTGATTCTTAACTTCGTCCACCCCAGTCCAACACCGGCTCCTCCACATCATGGCTACCCTTGGAAAGGTCAGCTTCATTTCACACTCACTGCGTTGTAGCCTCTGATTTGTATCTGAATTCTGGCGATTCTTGATCGATTACTTGAAATATTTTAGCCTGATGAC
>NW_025195982.1:0-4609 GCF_004010195.1 Chiloscyllium plagiosum
TAAATTATCTGGAATTTTGGATTTTATGAAGTGATTGTCGATTGTCAGCAAGAACCTATCTGGCTCATTAATGTTCTTCACGGAAGCAACTCGGTCATCTTCACCTGGTCTGGTCTATGGATGACAGCCCCAGGCCTAATGCTGTTGACATTAGGAATGGGCAAGCAGCCTCTCAGCTGTTTGAATCTCTTCAAATGATAAAAAAAAGATCTGGATGGTCGCAGAGACCGGAAATGTACAACAACACATGGACTGCAGTACTTCAAGAAGGCAATGCGACAACAACTTCACAAGCAAATATTGTAAAGGAAAATAAATTCTCCCCCAGATAGCAACATGCATACCGTATTATTGAGTAGACATGATGACGACACTCACGGAAGAGAGACAGCAAGGTCATAATTCAATTTAATCCAAAAACGGGATGTAACCTACATGGATATGTTACATAGGATTATGGATACAAGACAAAAAGAAAGACGTTTACATCACATTCCATTCCTACCTCAGATAATCATCGACAATACTGGTTTTCCCTTTCCTACGACTTGTTGAACTCACTCCTTCTTCCCTTCAAAACAGACATTCCTGATACCAACATCAATCACACTGGTTTCCAGGTTCTTTCAGTACTGATGTATGGTCAGTAGATTTGCAATGCTAACTCTCAACAGAGGTTTCCATAACTGTGCAGTTTCACGAGCATTTTCCGTTTTATTTTTTCAGACCTCCAGCATCTTTTCATTGATTGTTTTAACATTTAATGTTGTCATTAAAGGGGATATTGTCATTGTTGACAAGGGCAGCATTTGTTGACCATCAGCAATTGACCTTTACTCTGAACATTCCCCGAGGAAGTATGCAGCCAAGCACATGCCAGTGTATCTGAACTTACTTTTAATCTTGAAAGATAATAATCTTAGCTGTCTTTAGCAAACGACATCACGGGAACAGCTAAGTTTTTATACAAGACCCTGCTCCTTTTCTGGTTGTTATTCGCGAAGACCTGGTTTTCTATCATTTGGATTTAATTTCGGCCGTCATCTGTGGTTGAAGTTGAAACAGTGACGTCAGTGTAATAACGTGGGCCTCTGAATTGTCAGCCCAGTGACGTTACTACTCTTAATGGTGTTCCTGTCGTAAAGTAACTTCAGACAGAAGAACTAGTTCGTGCTAAAAAAAATTCAATTCCGACGACAGGCCAAAAGAGAGCTGGAACCGTTCAGTGTGAATTTTATCACGGCGTAGTTGATGGTTTATTCAGTAGAGGCGAGGACTGGGAATATTATAGAGTTGCTAGTGAACAAGTTTGTTGGTGAAGAGAACACAGAGACATAAATCAGTTCAGAGCAAAGTGGATTTTTGAGGTTGTAAAAAGTTTTATTCTCAGATGTTTGTGAGTGTGGCGGTCTGAAATTCAGGAATCATGAATGGAGTTCGTAAAAGAAACTTAAGACAAGAGATTTTGACTTTTCCAAATATAAATTATGGAATAGAATTGAAGTTTAACCTGGTGTATGGAATTAATAAATGTCAAGATCTCGAAGGACTTACCAGGAACATCAACTGCAGTGAGGATGGGTTAGTAACCTGCTTGAATTAAGAGCAGTAGACCGTATTTTTGTTATGGTAATGCTTGCCAAGAAAGATAGGAAATGCCCAAGAATAAGTGCCTGTTGTCCATTGTTGAAACATTCCAGTCCATTGCTCCCAGATTCTGATCTCCCCTCCCCTTGTCTCCGCAGACAATACTCCTGGTGCAACAATGAGACGACACATTGAATGAAGCCCGTTCCAAATAGGAGAGCGAAAGCCTCCTTGATCTGTTTAGACTCCATGGAGACTGAAATCAGTCACAGTCACTGAAGAAAACATTTCCAGTTAAAACCTTTCAGTGCAGAATTTTCAGGTCATTGTAGTAACTGGACTGGAATGGATGGTAACATCGGTGGCCATTGCTGTCATCTTCTGTAGTCAATTGTCCTAGCGAAGCCGTGGCGAGACAGAATGATGAACGTTTTCTTTTTGCAGATTATATGATTATGCCGTCTTGTGCGTTTCCAATGCTGTAACCACCTGACTCCGAAAGCACCAAAAACACACAATTGAGAGTGTTTCAGTCCAATGAACTCTTCTTCACTGGAAAACAAACTTCAACTTTTTATCACAGGATACGTTTGCCCTGACTGTACACAGGATGTATGCATTTGTCAAGAGTTTCCTCTCAATGCTCGAATAAGGAACCTTTGTAACTTCAACACTCAATGCGCTTCCATTTTGTTCTACAAACTGACAATTTTCATACTGCAGTTTATATCCTTTAAAGCAGCAATATGTACACACATTTACTTAGACCAAAGTCACACATGGCATTTACAATGAACTTCTTCATTAAAACCCTGGATTAATGAGTCAGTATCTGAATAAATATGACACTGGCGAGGAGACAGAATGGAATGGTCACAGTGGCTCTCGAGACTGCATGGGGAGTACAATGATATTCCCCAGTCATCATCACTCTTTCTGACAACTGGAATAAAATATTAAGGCAAAGCAAGGAAACCGAGGATATTTGGGAGATGGAATGCCAATCGACAATGAGCAAAACAGGATAACATTAAATACAGGAAATAATGTTTTGTACATACACTGTTTAAATTGCTCGGTGTACGATTTGATAATATTGCTCATATCTGCTCAGGGTACTCAGAATTGAAAACAAACACATGGTAACACAATGCACAGGACGTCATGGTGATTACAGGAGAACAACAATATAAATGTAGTGCAGTCCGAGCTGGTGCAGCCATTGTGAGCTGATTGACCACTGCCTTTGCTGCACTTAATGCATGAAACTCCGAAGACGCTGAAACAGGCCATTCGGCCCATCACACCTACCCAGACCTTCCAAAGAGCATTCCACCTATATCCACCCCTATTCCTCATGGCGAATGCACACACTCTACAGATCCATGGATAATATGGGCAATTTAGCATGGCCAATCCACTCTAACCTGCATATCTTCAGACGGCAAGAGGATCCAAGCAGACACAGGAAGAATGCACAAACTCCACATAGAAAGGCAGACGAAGTTGGAATTAATTCCGGGTCTCTAGCGCGTTGAAGTAGCGGTGATAGCAGCAGTGCGCCCTCCACAAAACAACAATACAGCTACAATGATATGTCTTAAACGTTTCTGGACCTCTGCAGACTGGCTTGTTCAGTAAAGGATTTAGAGTCATAATCACTTTCCTATTATTTTGTTCCGTGAAGTGCAACTGCCTCCAAAATGTGTTTCCAAACAAATATAATTTCCTGAGGTTTGAGAATTTACACATTGTGCATGGGATAAGCGAGCGTGACTGAGGGAAGGAATATTGGAGATGGTGGATTGATTATGTGTAATCATTCAATCTGCCTTGGCTATGGGAGTAATGGGATTGTTAGAAAATAAACATACTTCTCTCTTCTCAAATCGAAACATACATTCTGTAACCAAAGATCAGTCATTACAATGTATGTAAAAACATTGGAAGTTTTTTTTTAAAGTACAGATGCCGGAGGGGAGACTTGCTTCGTACAATGTGGATATAACAGACAAAAGGCATGGATTTGTTAGCCCAGATTTCTATCCGACAAACGGAATTCCAATGTTTATTCCAGGTTCGGACAGGGCATATGAGGGTCATGCTGTTGAGGTTATCGATATCAATGAACTGTGACGAAGTATCATTTACTGGACGTCAACTAAATTCTGTTTATGACGTTGGGGAAGAAGACAGAAAAAAGAGAGAACTTGGAACATGGCTATTTAGACTGGACCGAGTGACAATAATATAACCCAGCCATCAGTATTGGACCGTTATTCTTTACATCTCGTATGAAGGGCAGATTCAAGAATACATCTACAATGAGGAATGATGAGAGATAATATTAATGAAATTCGTTTATTTAACTGGAAATTAAAGGACAAAATGTCTTTCTGTACATTCCAAATTGCAGAAAGTACAAAGAGGTAAGAATGTTAAAATACACTCGTAAGATTGATCTGCATAAATTGAAATGTGGATTACAAATCTAAGGATAAGTTGGAATACTTTATCAATCATAGAAGGAAGCATATGCCAGGTTTGGACAGGAGAGATCAAATGAAACCTTTGAAAAGTATAAAGGCAGGAAGAATATACTTAAGAGGGAAGTAAGGAGTGCAAAAATGGGACATGAGATAGCTTCGGCAAGTATAGTTATGGAGAATCCAAAGGCATTTTATCAATGCAATGAGGGCCAAGATCAGCAAGGCAGCCTATGTGTGATGCCGCAGGAGATGGGAAGCTACGAAACGAAAATTTTCCATCAGTGTTTACAATGAAGAAGGACATGGAAGATATCAAATATGGGTAGACAGATGGTGACAACTTGATACATATCCATATTACAAATGAAGAGATGTTCGATGTCCAGAAACGAATAAAAGTCGACAAATCCCCAGGACTTGATCAAGCGTACCCTCTCTGTGGGAAGCTAGGGGAATGTGTGCTCGGCCCCTTGGTGAGATATTTGTGCCGTAGATAGTCACAGGTTAGGTGCCGAAGACTAGAGGTTGGCTCA
>NW_025195983.1:0-4609 GCF_004010195.1 Chiloscyllium plagiosum
AGAAAATGACAATACTTAATATTGCAAATTAATTACTTTGCATTCTCAGGCAAATCAAAATTATTAGACAGGGTTTAGAAAAGACTTACTAAAATGTAACCAGGAATAAGAAGTTTCATTTATCTGACAAACTAGAGAAACGGGGAAATGTTATAGTGAATCATTCCGAAATGAAACATAAAGGGGAATGGTTGCTACAGTGTGGAATGCAGCATTCCAGCAGGAACAGCAGCCAGATAAAAAACTGGCAGAACCAATCACTGGGAAAAATATCAGAGAAAATCTGTCATCTTAGTGATGCACTGCTTTTCACAACTAACAATAATAATGGACATAAACCGTCAAAGAACAGATGAAAGATTTACCTCGATGATTAAAGTTGTGTTAGATCGGAAATTAACAAACTTTGAGCCATTTCTCTAGAGAAACCCATCCAACTTGCCTTATTCTTTCATAATTTTATTTTAGTACCTTTTCTCAGTCCGCAAATGTTACTCAATCAGAAGTGAAATGTTAAAATTTATTTTTGTCCTGATTCTGTTTGTTTCGTTTTTGCCAGATTGTACTGTGCATTGGGAGAAGATGGGCGTCACTGACAAGATCAGCATTCACTGTCCTTCACAATTCACTGACTGTTTTGTTAGGCCATCTCAGAGGACAATTAAGAGTCAAGGACATTGCTGTGGATCTACAGTCACATATAAACCAAATTGGCACCCGATTCGGAGGAGGGAGGGCAGGTCTGAAGACCTACTCGAGGGCCTGGCCATCAACAGGTCCAGGCAGCGGGCCGTGGAGGGGGTCGTTAGGGCCGACTGCCTGCCCCTCTTCCGCGGTTACGTTAAAGCCCAGGTGTTCTTGGAGAAGGAGCACGCGGTGTCCACCAACACCCTGGAGTTGTTCAGGGAGAGGTGGGCGCCGCAGGGAGTGGAGTGCATTATTTCCCCCTCCAACTCTATTTTGATTTAATCCCTACCCTCCCCTTCACTGTTTGATCACACAGCATTGCCCTTTGATGTGAAGGGCAGTGCTTGTCACTGGCCACCCGGGTGTTTTTCTATCTTCCTGGTGGTGGAAATTGAATAAAGATTCATGCAAAGAAAAAAAGATTCTAAACAAAAAAAAAAAAAATAGACAGGAGGTAGTGGAGTGCATTATTTCTCCCTCCAACTCTATTTTGATTTAGTCCTACCCTCCCCTTCACTGTTTTGATCACACAGCACTGCCCTTTGATGCGAAGGGCAGTGTTTGTCACTGGCCACCCGGGTGTTCTCCTATCTTCCTGGTGGTGGAAATTGAATAAAAGATTGGTGCACTTTGTGTCTTTCACTGTGTCTCACACCTGCACACACACAACATGGGTGCTGGGGAAAAAATAAGCACTACCGCACTTAGGCGGTAGTGTAGGGGTTAAAAAACAAAACAAAACAAAAAAAAATAAACATACATGACGTTAGAGCCCGGATGTCCTTGGAGAAGGAACACGCGGTGTCCACCAACACCCTGGAGTTGTTCAGGGAGAGGTGGGCACCGCACTGCATTATTTCCCCCTCCAACTGTACACAAAGATGTGTCCTCTGTCAACACTCCTGAGAAAGATGGAAGGAAAACAACAAAGGGTTTATCTGTTCCAGAAAAAAATATGTTCATAAAGAAGGAGATGATATTACTTTAACTTTGAAAACCCACGGCCATGACACTGAGATCCCCCCTTCCAATTTGAAATGTAGTGCAATTTCAAACTCATGCATCTAAATTTGGGCTCTTGTGGCACAGTGATCATGTCCCTAGCTCTGAGCTAAAAGGCCTGGGTTCAAGCACCACCTGCTCTTGAGGTACATTGCAACATGATTAAAAATATGGATAATGAACACTTTATGGAAAATAACGAGAAACTTTGTGTCTACATGAAATGCTCAGAACAATATTGCAGTATGGCCCCTGGTAGAGATTCAGAGAGGCAAAGGCTGCTTTGATCTAAACCAACAAATTAAGATATTTAAAGTTATTACAACAATAGTCAGCATAACAGAAACATAGTTTACAAAGTGAAACACATTCCAATAATAATTACAAAATACATGATAATGGACATAGGTTGATGGTAAATTCAAAACTAAATCCATTATTTGAGTCTGTAAAAAGCTGCTATTACACACTACTGTCTGACACCCAGCAGAGTTTGGAGCTGAGACAAACTGGAAAAATTCCCTATTACAAAACCCTCTTTGTTTCCATGTGCCAGTTACTTCACTTGGGTTTGAGATAAAAGTACCTGTCCTTAGTAGCCTCAAGCAGCATCTTTTCAGAGATTATTCGCTTCTTCATTTCCACAGTAGATATGATGTCAGCCACACCACCTGATGCATGCACTCCTGTATCGATAGTACACACACTGGCATCCACACCGCCAGAAATGGACTTGCTCGCTCCATAGCTGCAAAACGTTGAGCTTTGCAATCCTAGAAAAAAAAAATCAAGCTTGAATATTATGTGCGAGAGAGGGAGAAAACATTCTTCTGTAAATTACATTCACTGACTGAAGGGTTCAATGGACTAAGAGAGAGAGATCGACAGACAGACAGACTGACAGGACAGAAGCTAGTGGAAATGAACCCTTTATGGTCTGACTTGAGTGAATACTGGCTTGTCATGGTGTGTGTTGTTCCCTGGAGCTTGAGATCTGGGAATGTTATGAACTTAGTTGCATTTGGGTATCCAAGATGATTTTAAAAGAAAAAGCCATTTTGTAAGACAATGGTACTGGCCATGTTAGCTGAACGAGATGATCCCATGACCTTTTCCACATAGTTTAAATTAGTCTCTCGTTATGATGCACTAGCCAAAGCAATTGACCATCTGGCCTGGCTTGACCCAGGATTCCCACTTTGATGACCATGTAACTTAATTAATCAAACACACACAGACCTGTCATTGAGTTTCGTTTCCTCTGCAAACTTTTGCCATTTTACTGCTGCTTATCTGATTAAGGATATGTGGCGTTTTTGTAATTTAAATACCAAATTCTGTATAAAGACAGCTTTTTTACAGCAATCAGGGGAGTAGCCTGACAAAGCACCTAGAGGTAAGAGCTGGCGCTCCTACTCTGCTAATGATTTCAGAACCTTAGCTCACCCCTGACTTGTAGGTATCTATGTTATAATGTAACATTGATGCCATTGGTAAATAAAAGTAATAACTTAAACTAAACTGTATGTAAGAGTTTAATATTCCAGATGACCACAGAGTATGATCTCCAGACGAACTAAGAGAGACTTACAGATCGAGTCCATCAGGGATTCTCTAAGCCATCTCAAATAGGCACTTTAACAAGATCATTGACTTTGGAAAGAAAGAAGGAGAACAAGCCTCCAACTGCGACAACAGAACTGAAGTTGAGAGGATGAACAACATCATGAGAACCAACAATCTGTCCTGGACTCCCCATGTAGACGCAACGGTCAAGAAGGCACAACAATGCCTCTTCTTCCTCAGGAAGCTAAGGAAATTTCACATTTCCGTAAGGACCCTCACCAATGTCTACAGATGCGCATTGAGAGCATACTGTGAGGGAACATAACAGCCTGATACGGCAACTGCCCTGCCCAGGACCGTGAGAAACTACAGAAGGTAGTGTGCACAGCCCAGACCATCACGGAAGCCAACCTCCCATCCATGGACTCCATTTACGCAGCTTGCTGTCGCGCAAAGGCTGCCAGCATCATCAAACACACAGTGCACCCAGGTATTGCTCTCCTCCAACCTCTTCCATCAGACAGAAGATACAGAAGCCTGAACACATGCATGAGCAGCTTCTTCCTGGCCATTATTAGACTGACGAATGGACTGCAGCCTCAAATAATGCTGATCTTGTGTAGTCCTGTGCAATGTCACCTGCATGCTTCTAAGTCTTTTGATATATACATCCTTGACTACCACAACCTGCTTGCAATGGTCGTAATCAAAACTTTTCACTGTACTTCAGTACATGTGACAATAAATTAATCAATCAATTCTACATGGAGATGGCCCTGAGTGAAGGATTGAGGATCCCCAACAACTGTCCTGCAGTATAGAATTAAACACCCTCTGGAGGACAGAGATTGATGGAACACATTTAATGGAAACAAATTTGATGAAGAATTTTGACTTCATACTGCTGTGTAAAATTCAGCTCACCACCCATTACCTGGTTTTTATCTCCAACAGAAATGGAACTGGAAAGGGTGTTTAATAGATGACCTGTATTTTACTGTATGTTCTACACTGTGGTCTAAAATCAATCTTGGCACGTTCAATAAACTTCTGTTAGCACTGTCACTGATCATATTGATTAGTAATTATCTAGTCTTGGACGCTGAGTGATGAGAAATTAAAAGAAATTCACTTCATATTTAGATCCAGTCACATTTCACTACAGCAACAGATCGGAGGAAACACTGAGAGTGCTGTCATTGAATCATGAAATGGTTAGAATCAGAAAAAGGAAGAAACGAGCTATTTGGCCCATCTTGTTCGTGCCAACTCAAAGACACCCAGATGCCCTTTCTAATCCCATTGTCCTGCACACGGCCAGTAGCAGATGCAGATCCAGGGACTTTTTGAAAGA
>NW_025195984.1:0-1698 GCF_004010195.1 Chiloscyllium plagiosum
CTGTATGTAGCTCTGGGAGCCACATTCCAGGAAAGATGTGATTGTACTGGATAGGGTGCAGAGGAGATTCACCAGGATGTTCCCTGGGATGGAGCATATCAGCAATGGAGAGAGGCTGGATAAGCTTGGGTTGTTTAGTTTGGAGCAGAGAAATCTGAGGGGTCAGTGATTCAGGCGGATAAGATTTTTAGCGACACGGACAGGGTGGATAGACAGCAGCTGTTCCTTTTAGTGAGAGGGTCGAGAACAAAGGATCACGCTTTTAAAATGAAGGTTTTGAGGTTCAGAGATGATTTAAACATTTTTTCACCTCGTGGTGTGGGGTTCAGGGATTACTTCCTGAGAGGGGAATGATCACCTCACAATCGGTAAAAAGTACTTGGACGAGAATTGGAAGTGTCAAAACATTCCAGGCTATGGGCCTGGTGTAGGAAGGTGGGACTAATATAGATTGTGCTGTATTTCTGTTGGCACAGTCTGTGCCCCTGTGAGTGTATGGTGTGGAAGGTCAATCATTGAGCAGTTTAAGGCAGGAATTGATGGATTTCTGAAGAGTTATATTCAGAAGCATTATAAGAGTGAACTGTATTAGCCTGTTAAATTATGTCAATGTGAGAAATATGAGAAAACAAATGCAATTTTCTCACAGTTTGAAATGAGAGAATAGAGAATGGGGAACAAGGAAATGGCAGAACTATGAAGCCACTACTTCAGTTCTGTCTTCACAAAACTTTCTAACAATACAAAGAAAACCAAGTCTGGTGCAGGAAAATGATAGAGTACATGGAACAGAGAACATCGTAAGTAAATGGTTTATCAGAAATTATTGTTGCTGAATGTAATGGTCATAGACAACATTAGATTACATTACAGTGTGGAAACAGGCCCTTCGGCCCAACAAGTCCACACCGACCCACCGAAGCGCAACCCACACATACCCCTACATTTATCCCTTACCTAACACTAACATAGATTTATGAAATGGTAATTATGTTTGAGAAACAATCTGGGAGACAATTGAAAGAGAAACAATGGATATAAAACATTTTGAATTTTAGAAAAATGTTGGTAAAGCTCAAAACCCAATTTGCAAAATCAAATCTGAGTGGATTGGGGCTAATATATGGACATGTTTCTAGAATGGGACAGCTGGCAGGAAACAGTGAATAGAAATAAACAGACTCGTCAAGTCTCAGCCTGACATTTTCTGAAAGGTATGATTCTGTGAGTATGACTATGTCCCAGACTCCCCATTACCTTCCCCAGATATCTCCTGTCTCATCAGCAGGACGGACACAGCAGAAGTGGCGGCAAAGTGGGATACAGTTGGAAGGGAATTGCTCTTGGAGTCCTCAACAGTGACTCCGTATCCCATGAAGTCTCATGGCATTAGTTTGCACATGAGAAAGGAAACCTCCTGCTGATTATCATGTACTAGCCTCTCTCAACTGATGAATCAGTACTCCTCCATGCTGACCAAAACTTGGAGGAAGCACTGAGGGGAGCACGTGCGCAAGATGTACTCTGGGTGGGGGATTTCAATGTTCACCATCAACAGTTTCTCAGCTACAGCATTACTGATCGAGCTGGCCGGGTCCGAAAGGATATAACTGGCGGCAGGTGGTGAAGGAATCAATAAGAGGAAAATACATACTTCACCACAGCCTTACTAATCTGCCAGTTACAGAAGTATCTGTC
>NW_025195984.1:1807-4609 GCF_004010195.1 Chiloscyllium plagiosum
CTTCGAACAGATCGAGCAGCTCAAATCTGGATGTCCATAAGGTGTTGTGGGTCATCAATAGCAGTGGAATTGTACTCCCATATAACCTCATGGCCTGGCATATCCCCTCGCAACAATTGCCATCAATCCAGAGGATCAACATTGGTTCAATGGAGTGTGCAGGCTGGCAGGAGCAGCACCAGGCATAACTGACAATGAGGTGTCAGCCTGGTGAAGCCACCAGACAGGACTACTTGTGCGCCAAACAGCATAAGCAGGAAGTGATAGACAGAGCTAAGTGATCCCACAAGCAACGGTTCAGATCTAAGCTCTGCAGTCCTTCCACATCTAGTCGAGAAACATTGGGGACAATTAAACAATTCACTGGAGGAAGCGATTCCACAAATAACCCCTTCCTCCATGATGGAAGAGCCCAGCACTTCAGTGTATAAGATAAGGCTGATGCATTCGCAACAATCTTCAGTCAGAAGTGCTGAGTGGATGATCCATCTCAGCCTCCTCCAGTCAGTTACCAGTCATCAACCAATTTCATTCAGTCCACGCGATATCCAGAAATGATTGGAGATACTGGATACTCCATAGGGTCCATAATCTGACAACATTCTGGCAATAGTACTGAAAACTTGTGCTCCATAACTTGCCACTTCCCTAGCCAAACTGTTTCAATACAGTTACAACAATGGCTTTCCCCGATTATGTAGAAAATTACCCCAAGTATCTCCTGTATATAAAAAGCAGAACAAATCCAATCCGGCCAATTCACACTCCATCAGTCTACTCTCGATCATCAGGAAAGTGGTGGAAGGTCTCAGTGCTTTTAAGCAGCAACCTGCTCAGCAATACCCAGGTCAATGACGCCCAGTTTGGGCTCCACCAGGGCCACTCAGCTCCTGACTTCATTACCGTTGTTCAAACATGGACAAAAGAGCTGAATTACAGAGGTGGGGTGAGAGTGACAGCCCTTTAATTCAAGGCTGCATTCGACCAAGTGTGGTATCAAGGGGCCTTAACAAAACTGGAATCAATGGGTATCAGAAGCAAACTCCCCGCTGGTTAGAATCATACCTAACACGTAGGACGATGGTCATGGTGGATGAAGATCAGTCAACTCAGCTCCAAGTCTGTAGGAGTCCCTCGAGCAGTGGCCGAAAACCTCTTCAGGGTTGCTTCATCAATGACCTTCCCTCCATTTTAAGGTCAGAAGTGGGGATGTTCGCCAATTATTGTACAATGTTCTGAAGCATTTGTGGCTCCTCAGATACTGAATCAGTCCATGTTCAAATGCGACAAGATCTGGACAGTATCCAGGCTGACAAATGGCAAGTAATACACAAATGCCAGACCGTGACCATCACCAATAAAATACAACCTAACCTGCCCCTTGGTATTCAATGGTGTTACTATCAGTGAATCCCCCATTATCAAAGTCCTGGTGGGTAATCATTGCTCAGAAACCCACTGGTCTCGCCACATTAACACAGTAACTACAAGAGCAGGTCCGAAGCTAGAAATACTGTGGTGAGTAACTCACATCCTGATTTCCAAAAGTCGGTCCTCCACCTACAATGCTAAGTCAAATGTGTGATAGAAGACTCCCAATTTGCCTGGATGAGTGCAGCCCCAACAACACTCAAGAAGCTTTATACCATCCAGGACAAAGCAACCAGTTTGATTGTCCCTATATCCACAATGCTCCACCATCGACGCTCAGCAGCAGCAGTGTTTTACTATCTATATGCTGCAGTGAAATGATTCACCAAAGATCCTCAGAGACCATTTTCCCAACACACAACTAAGTCTATCTAGAAGGACAAGGGCTGCAGATGTATGGAAATACAATCATCTTTCGGTTCCCCTCAAAACCATTCACCATCCTGACTTGGAAATATATCATCGCTCCTTCATAGTCACTCCGTCAGAATCCTGGGATTCCCTCCCTAATGGCATTGGAGGTCAACCACAGCAGATGGACTGCAGCGTTCAACAAGGCAGCTCACCACCAACTTCTCAAGGGCAACTAGGGACAGGCAATAAATGCTGGCCCAGCCAGTGACACACAGATTCACGAAATAAGTAAATAGAAATTAACAGAGGAAGATTGCTGAGGTGTCGCAGGGATCTGTGCTTGGGGCCCAGCTGTTCACAATACCCATTAAACATTGGGTTGCTGGAATCAGATACAATATATCCCAGCCTGCTGACAGCACTAACGGATGTGGGATTGTGAGTGGGTTAGGAGGTTGGAGAAAAGCACCGAGAAGATTAAGACAAGTGGAGTGAAAGGGTAAATACGTGACAGATGGAGGACAATGGGGATAGAGGTGATGGTGTGCCCTTTGGTGGAAACGATAAATTGGCAGCCTACCATTTGAAATGGATTGGTGGAAACATGTTGATTTACAAAGGGACCTTTGCTCCTTTTTGTTGTTTCCTTCTGCATAAACCTCTGAGGTCCCTGCAGCGCAGTAAGTTCTCTAACCAGTAGTCAATACTGGGCATGACATTGCCACCCTTATCAGTGTATATACAACCAGCAAGTGGGGAGCTATAACATTGAAAAGGATCTGGATCTCCTTGTACACCAGTCACTGAAAGCAATATTGCAGGAAAGAAAGCAGTTAAGAAGATAAATGGTGTGCTGACCTTCATTTCAGGGGGATGTGAGTCCAGGAGAAAGGGTGTCTTACTGTAGCTGTACAGGGCCTTGGTGAGACATCATCTCAAACATTGTGCGGTATTGTGGGCAGTTCACATCTCCATACCTAATAAAGGACAAACCTAATATTGACAGAGAGCAGTGAA
>NW_025195985.1:0-4610 GCF_004010195.1 Chiloscyllium plagiosum
CTCTCTGCCGATTACAGGCATCAGTTAGAAGACGACGAGAGATATTCCACTCGACAATGGGTGTCGGGTAATAGGCTAGTCATATAGCTAGGGTGAAAGGGTGACTTATTGCTTTCCCTGACAACTGCAGATGTCTGTAAGTAATATGGGCTGAAGTGGAAGTTCGTGGACAGGTTATGGATTGTGGCAGACGAAGTGGGTTTGGGTTTTCAATCTCAACTGAGAATATTAAATTAAAAAAAGACTCCTTACCTTTGGCGCCGATATGGTCTATGGGCACTTCAGCATTCCAATATCCGTCGTTGTAATCCTGGCAGCTACGCCAATTTTTCGATTCATAAGAAATAAGGAAAGAGCGTGTGATCTTTTCAGATATCCCGGCTTTATTTATTCCAATATATCAACTACAGGCCCACAGGTTTAGACCCTTTCAGCAACAACTTTAATTATGCTCTTCATGTATATTTTACGTGATCCTCGCCAAAACTGCATAACAACGGTCAGTGCATTCTGTTAGTCTATTTAATCGCAAGCATTTCTTCACATTGTAACTATAAGATCTAGGTAGTAGTCTGTTTGTCACGCATGTGTCTGAATCGGCTTTAAACCGATTATCAACCGCATTGACAAAAGTGACTCTTGTTATGCTGAAGTTTAATCACACAATTTTCAAAATATCCACAGATGGAGTGAAACAAAAATTATGTTTTCCTTTGTTGGAGGACACATCTCTAGATTTTCGGAGAGGTTCTTTATACTCGTGTAATTGCAATAAAATTGTTGATGCTGGAAATTAACTTCTGCGTGTTAAATAAATCGTTTGGTCATTACACCGCAACACTTCTGTGTAGACGAGTTAGACCAAAGGGTCAGCTTCATTTCTGCATAATTATGAATCTTTGATTGAACTCCAACTGAGTTAACAAAGAAGGGACCCTGCACTAGATAAGTTAACACTGCCTTTTAAATAAACATACCACAGACTTTGACCAACGATTTCTTTTGTTGTTTCAGATTTTCAGAACAAGCAGTTCTGTGCTTCATGTATTCTCTTTTCTAAATGGCATCACCCCTTCTCTCATAACACCCCACTCCCTGTAGTAGACTCCAACAAGTGCATAATGTCTTTGTCTATAATTGTCTGTCCCTCCCTTTCAGTAATGTATAGGTGTCAATGAGCTCCACTCTGACACAGAGGAAGGGAATGAATTGTGAATGAGTGAAAAGCCTTCACACAATGCCCTCCACTCCCTCACACCTTGAGCTGGAACTGGGGCCGGGAAATGTGGGCGAAGTGCAGATCCCTCGGGATCTACACTTCGCTCACATTTCCCGGCCCCAGTTCCAGCTCAGGGTGTGAGGGAGTGGAGGGCATTGTGTGAAGGCTTTTCCCTCATTCACAGCAACAGCCCTGTGAATCTATCCCCACTCTCTTTTCCTCCTAACGGCCTGTGAACCCATCATCAAACTGTTCGATTAGCATTGGCCATTAAGTCCAATGCCTGCTTTGATCCTCCAGCAACATCCTGTGAGCCCATCACTACACAATGTACAGAAAAACCTCTGGTGAATGCTTGTAGATTCTGTTCTCTTGTCAACGATCTGTGAAGCTGAAAAATGTGTTGCTGGAAGAGCGCAGCAGGTCAGGCAGCATCCACGGAGCAGGAGAATCGACGTTTCGGGCATAAGCCCTTCTGCCTAACCCTATCGCTTATGCCCGAAACGTCAATTCCCCTGCTCCTTGGATGCTGCCTGACCTGCTGCGCTTTTCCAGCAACACATTTTTCAAATCTGATCTCCAGCATCTGCAGTCTCCACTTTCTCCTAATGATGTGTTAACACATACACACTCTGTTCCCGTAGTAATGGACTGGAAACCCATCCCCACTCTATTCTCATAGCAACAGTCTATGATTCTATCATCAGCCAGTCCTCGCAAAGGCCTGTAAAACCATCCCCATTCTGTTTGCATAGCAACGGCCTATAGTGTCATTCTTACTCTTTTTACCTTGCAACAGTCTGTGAACAATTCTCCACCCTGTGTCGCTGGTAATGACATGTCAACTGATCCCCACTCGGTTCTCCTAGGAACGGCCTGTGATCCTATCCTCACTCTTTTCTGAGTAACAGCTTATGGACTCATTCACAATTCATTAACCGCGAAAGTGCCTGTGAACCCATGCCAACTCTGTTTTCCTGATAACAGCTTGTGAATTCATGCCACACTGTTCTCCTTAGACTAGACTCTGAAAACCATTCCCGCTGCTTCCCGAGGAATGATCTGTGAACCCGTCCACATAGGGTTAGCATGGTGGCACAGTCGTTAGCACTGCTGCCTCACAGCGCCAGAGACCTGGGTTCAATTCCCGCCTCAGGCGACTTACTGTGTGGAGTGTGCACATTCTCCCTGTGTCTGCGTTGGTTTCGTGCTCCGGTTTCCTCCCACACTCCAAAAAAGTGCAGGTTAGGTGAATTGGCCATGCTAAATTGCACATAGTGTTAGGTGAAGGGGTAAATATAGGGGGAATGGGTCTGGGTGGGTTGCAGTTCGGTGGGTCGGTGTGGACCTGCTGGTAAAAACAATAACTGCAGATGCTGGAAACCAGATTCTAGATCAGTGGTGCTGGAAGAGCACAGCAATTCAGGCACCATCCAACGAGCAGCAAAATCGACGTTTCGGGCAAAAGCCCTTCATCAGGAATAAAGGCAGAGAGCCTGAAGCGTGGAGAGATAAGCTAGGGGAGGGTGGAGGTGGGGAGAGAGTAGCATAGAGTCAGGACAGAGGAAATGACCTGGGAGTTGCAGTGGGAGAGGCACTCCCTGAGATTCTTGTAGAGAGAGGAGGAAACATTCTTCAAGGCAGGCATCCTTGCAAGAGGATTCGCAGTTGGCCTTGCTGGGCCGAAGGGCCTGTTTCCACACTGGAAGTAATCTAATCTAATCTAATCACTCTGTTACCTGAGCATCAGCCTGTGAAACCATTCCCACTTTGTTGCCCAAGCGATATCCTGTGAAACAATCCACAATCTGGTCCTGAAGCAAAGACGTGTGACCCCAAGCCCCTGGTATCCCCTCAGAACTGCATGTGAACCCATCATGAGTGGGACATTTGAGCAACTACCTTACAGACTTATGAACAGTATGATCGCCCATTAGCATCCTATGAATCCAATCTGTACCCTACGTAGTGGAGTGTGATGTCCACTGTCTGCATTCTGTTCACATGGCGAAAGTCAGTGAATTCATCCTCATTTTATTCTCCTAGCATCGGCCTGTGACTACATCCCCACTGTTTTCTCGAAACGTTGTCCTGCAAAGCCATCCACAGTCTGTTCTCGTAGCAATGACGTGTGGACGAATCCCCACTTTCTTCACCAAGCAATGGTCTGCGAAACCATCAAATCTCAATTCTCCTAGACCAAGGAATGAAAGGTAGAGTTTAAAATCAGGTGTTGGATCTTGTTAAGACAAACCAGGGAGAATGAACACGGTTAATGGTAGAACCCTGGGCAGTGTTGTCGAACATAGAGAGTCCAAGAGGTGCAGTTACACTATTCCTTGGAAGTGGAATCACAGATGGACAGGGTGGGGAAAGCAGCATTTGGCACACTTACCTTTATGGATCAGAGCATTGAGTACATAAATTGTAGATATTTGTAACATTGTCCTCAATATTTCCCTTGGCAGAGGAGGCTACAGGTTGATCTAATAAAGGTTTATAAAACCATGCGGTCCATGAGGAAGGTGAGTGTCCAAGGGTAGGTGAGTCCAAAACTAGAGGCATAAACGTGAGGCGAGAGAGCAAAGAGGGAGCTGAGGGGCAACATTATCCACAGAGGAAGGTGCATAGATGGAAAGTAATGCCAGGGCCACATGGGAGAAACAAGAAAAATTACAACATGGAAAAGACATTTGGGCAGGAACATGGAGAGGAGAAGGTTTGAAGGGATATGGGCCAGATGCAGGCAAATGAGTCTCGTTCAGTTTGGGAAACCTGGTCAGCATGGACTAATCGGACTGAGGTTCTGTTTCCATGCTGCATGACTCTGTATCAAGTTACTGGAAGAGGAGACTATCCAGGTAAGGCATGTTGTAGACACTGAAGCAAGTTACAGCGATAGGGATGGTAGTCTGGAATGCAGCTCATTTCAAATATGAGGAGGGACTATAGGGAAGGGAGGAGGTCACAGGGATGGGAACTAATGTAGGAGTTACAAGTTATTGAAGAGACTGGTCCATCAGACATGCCTCAGGCGACTGACTGTGTGGAGTTTGCACATTCACCCCGTGTCGGCATGAGTTTCCTCCGGGTGCTCCGGTATCCTCCCACAGTCCAACGATGTGCAGGTAAATTGCCCGTAGTGTTAGGTGAAGGGGTAAGTGTAGGGGCATGGGTGGGTTGAGCTCGGTGGGTCGGTGTGAACTTGTTGGGCCGAAGGGCCAGTTTCCACACTGTAAGTAATCTAATCTAATCTAATGCCATTGATACAGTGTTGGAGAGGGAACACAGAACAGAAAGATCTCAGGCAGCATTCCCACCCTTTTGTGGGAGGCCTGCTTTCCCCTCTGTTGTACGGATACTCACTAAGGCAGCACAGGCCTGGATTGGT
>NW_025195986.1:0-4610 GCF_004010195.1 Chiloscyllium plagiosum
TGGAACGCATTGCTAGCAGCGGTGGTAGATTCATTTAAGATGCGTCTGGACAGATGCATGAGTAGGTGGGGAACAGAGGGATACAAATGCTTAGGAATTGACCGACATGTTTAGACAGTACATTTGGATCAGCTCAGGCTTGGAGGGCCGAAGGGCCTGTTCCTGGGCTGTAAATTTTCTTTGTTCTTCTGCCCATTCCTCATCTGCCTGAATATGTGATGATCTCCACTTCCTCATTAAGACATCATTTCTAAAATAGTAGTTTTCAGGGATACATTCAGATTCTTTTTTCCATTTATGTGTTTTGACAAAATCGCTTTAAATTTTCATCTTTCTGCTGTCACTCGCTTAATTTATCTGAGCTAAAGATGTCTGCATTGTTGTCTATCTACTCCTGATTTGTGTCAACCATCTGATCAAACAGGGTCACTGCTAATTCCACTTCAACTTTCTTATCTGTACTCTGTGGTCTCTCCTGTTTCTACTGGTGACTTTGTGACCTTATTATCTCACAGTCCGGAGAAATCCCAGGATATGTTAGTGCACCCAACTCTCGCTCCTCCAAGACTGTGTTAGAGAACTGGACGGGAGCTGGATGAACTTCGGATCATTCGGGAGACAGAGGCAGTGATAGATAAAAATTACAGGGAAGTGATTACTCCTAGGCACGAAGGAAGCTGGGTGACTGTTTGAAGGGGGAAAGAACAGTCAGTGGAGGGATCCCCTGTGGCCGTTCCCCTGAAAAATATGTATACCGTTTTGGATACTGTTGAGGGGGACGACCTACCAGGGGTATGCAGTGGGGCCCAGGTCTCTGGCACAGAGCCTGTCCCTGTTGCACAGAAGGGAAGGAGGGAAGGGAGGAGAGTGTTAGTCATTGGGGACTGAATAGTTCGAGGCCCAGATAGGTTTGTTGGGAGTGAATGAGACTCGCAGTTGGTGTGTTGCCTCCAGGGTGCCAGATGCTGTCTCTGATCGTATCTTTGGGGTCCTGAAGGGAGAGGGTGACCAGCCTCAAGTCGTTGTCCATGTAGGTACCAATGACATAGGGAGAAAGAGGGATAGGGATGTAAGGCAGGATTTCAGGGAGCTGGGGTGGAAGCTGAGAGCGAGAACAAACAGAGTTGTTATCTCTGGTATGATGAGTGAGGTGAGGAACAGGGAGAGATATCAGCTGAACACGTGGCTGCAAGGATGGTACAGGAGGGAGGGTTTCAGGTACTTGAATAATTGGGGCTCATTCTGGGGAAGGTGGGACGTCTACAAACAGGACGGTCTTCACTTGAACCAGAGGGGTACTAATATCCTGGTTGGGAAATTTGCTGGTGCTGGGTTTCAACTAGCTCAGCAGGGGGATTGGAACCGGAGGTATAGTTGCAGTGCATAGTTAGATGAGAATAGGAAGGACGGGGACAGGATTTCAGGGTCACAGGAATGTGCTGGCAGACAGCGAAGTGGTTTGAAGTGTGTTTACTTCAATATCAGAAGTATCCGAAATAAGGTAGGTGAGCTTGCAGCATGGATAGGTACCTGGGACTTCGATGTTGTGGCCATTTCGGAGATATGGATTGAGCAGGGTCAGGAATGGATGTTGCAGGTTCCAGGGTTTAGGTCTTTCATGAAGAACAGGGAAGGTGGTAAAAGAGGGGGAGGCGTGGCCTTGTTAGTCAAGGATAGTATAACGGTGGCTGAGAGACTTTTGATGAGGACTCATCTACTGAGGGAGTGTGGGCTGAGGTTAGAAACAGGAGAGGAGAGGTCACACTGCTGAGAGTTTTTTATAGGCCTCTGCAGAGTTCCAGGGAGGTGGAAGAGAAGATTAGCAAAATTATTCTGGGTAGGAGTGAAAGGAACAGGGTGGTCATTATGGGGGACTTTAACTTCCCCAACATTGACTGGAAATGCTATAACTCTAGTACGTCGGATGGATCAGTTTTTGTCCAATGTGTACAGGAGGGTTTCCTGACACAGTATGTCGAAGGGCCGACAAGAGGGGAGGCCACACTGGATCTGGTGCTTGGTAATGAACCAGGCCAGGTGTTTGATTTAGTGGTAGGTGAGCACTTTGGAGAGAGTGACCATAATTCAGTTACGTTTAGTTTAGTGATGGAAAGGGATAGGTACATGCCACAGGTCAAGAGTTATCGATGGGGCAAGGGCAATTATAATGCGATTAGGCAAGAATTAGGATGCATGGAATGGGATAACAAAATGCAGGTGATGCAGACAATGGAAATGTGGAGCTGGTTTAAGGAACAGATATTGCATGTCCTTGATAGATATGTCTCTGTCAGGAAGGGAGGAAGTGAAAAGGTAAGGGAACCATGGTTTACTCCAGAAATTGCATCTCTTGTTAAGAAGAACTCCCTCTGGCAGCTCATTCCATACACACACCACCCTCTGTGTGAAAACTTTACCCGTCAGATCCTTTTAAATCTTTCCCATCTTACCTTAAACGTATTCCCTCTAGTTCTGAACTCCCCCACCCAAGGGTTATTCATCCTATCCATGCCCCTCATGATTTTATAGACCTCTATATGGTCACCCCTTAGCCTCCGATGCTCCAGGGAAAATAGCCCCAGTCTAGTCAGCCTGTCCCAATAGTTCAAACCCTCCAGTCCCAGCAATGTCCATGTAAATGGAACAGATATTGTCCTTGGCAGAGTGGGAGGGGGAGTTAAAGCCTTCAGCCACGGGGCAGTTGTGTTGGTTGGTGCGGGTGTCCCAGAGGTGTTCCCTGAAACGTTCCGCAAGTAGGCGGCCTGTCTCCCCAATGTAGAGGATGGGTTGGTTGGTGCGGGTGTCCCAGAGGTGTTCCCTAAACGTTCCGCAAGTAGGCGGCCTGTCTCCCCAATGTAGAGGAGACCACATCAGGTGCGGCGGATACAGTAAATGATGTGTGTGGATGTGCAGGTGAATTTGCGACGGATATGGAAGGATCCATTGGGGCCTTGGGGGGACGTGAGGGTGCAGGTTTTGCACTTCTTGCGGTTGCAGGGGAAGGTGCCAGGAGTGGAGGTTGGGTTGGTGGGGGATGTGGACCTGACGAGGGAGTCACGGAGGGAGTGGTCTCTCCGGAATGCTGATAGGGGTGGGGAGGGAAATATATCCCTGGTGGTGGGGTCTGTCTGGAGATGACAGTGATGCAAATACCTTTCTAGCTCTACCTACAAGTTTTGTTTAGATCAACAAAACCCACGGGGTCACTGGCCACTGCATTTTCTTAGCCACCTTTTCAAATGAGATGAAAATGGCTTCTACATCCTTCTCATCAAAGATAGTCAATGTGTGAATATATTGAAATAGTTTCTGATCAGGCCTTTGGCTACCAGGGGCTTGCTCATCCTCACTCTCTTCCTCACCTGAGCTTACCTTCAGCCTTCAACTCCATCGTTTTAGGCTGACTTTCCTGTCTATGTGGAGAAAGTGAGGACTGCAGATGCTGGAGATCAGAGCTGAAAATGTGTTGCTGGAAAAGCGCAGCAGGTCAGGCAGCATCCAAGGAACAGGTGAATCGACGTTTCGGGCATAAGCCCATCTTCAGATTCCTGAAGAAGGGCTTATGCCCGAAACGTTGATTCTCCTGTTCCTTGGATGCTGCCTGACCTGCGCTTTTCCAGCAACACATTTTCAGCTCTTTCCTGTCTATGTGCCAATTTCTGAAGTTCAAATTTCCTCTCTCTTTCCTTTTCTCTCTCTCCTTTCTCTATCTTGTTTTTCTCCACCTCTTTCTCTCTTCTCTCTTTTTCTTTTTGTTCTGCTAAAGTGATTCATTCCTTTTCTCTTTCCTCTGCTTTTAATTATAATTCGAATTATAATTCATGGGCAGCACAGTAGCTCAGTGGTTAGCACTGCTGCCTCACAGCACCAGGGACCCGGGTTTGATTCCAGCCTCAGGTGACTGTCTGTGTAGAGTTTGCACATTCTCCCCATGTCTGCGTGGGTTTCCTCTGGGTGTTCTAGTTTCCTCCCACAATCCAAAGATGTGCAGATCATGTGAATTGGCCATGCTAAATTGCCCATTGTGTTAGGTGCATTAGTCAGGGGTAAATGTAGGGGAATGAGTCTGGGTGGGTTACTCTTCAGAAGGTCGGTGTGGACTTGTTGGGCCAATTGGCCTGTTTCCACACTGTAGGGAAAGAAATCTTTAAAAAAGCCGTTTCATTTCTGTTGCCCTTTCCTTGTCTTTTGCCTGTAACTTCATTTCCAATTGAATTTTAGCCATCTCTAAAGATTCTGAAGGCATTGCAAACAAATTTAACTGGTGAGCTATTGCAATAATTATCTCTCCTTTTCTCACGGAAGGGGGCAGCTCCAGCTCCAGACCGCTTGCTAATTCCAGCAGCTTGGCCTTATTCACCTCTTGTGAACCCTCAAAGTCACTTTTCCACCCCCAGAAAACCCTTGGTGACTGAAAGAACCATTGCTATCCCAAGCACTGTTTAAACCAACCAAACTCAACACCCAGAACAAAAGACACTGACACCTACCACTCGCTGCCTTCAAGTCCTGCAACCCTAATCCCAATCAGAACTATAAAACAAATTCCGCAAAGAGCCCCCAGTCTGTTATGGAGCAGGTCAGATACCCTCAAAACATTTCAAGAAAGT
>NW_025195987.1:0-4610 GCF_004010195.1 Chiloscyllium plagiosum
CTCAGCCTCCTGATGCTGCCGGCCTTGCTGTGTTCTTCCAGCCTCCTGATTATTTATCAAGAAATACGAAGGCCTTCACTGTTGAGCATCTTGCAGACGTGTCACTATTTTTAATTCCAAGTCCAGCTCTATATTTTTATTTCCCCTGTATCACAACTCTTGAGAGATTGCTGGTGGGCCTCTTCTTCAAAAACCCGTAGTTTTTTGTAACAATTTGGATAATACTGGGCGATTTTCAAACTCACCAAAAATCAGTTTAGTGTCATCATGTTGAAGTGAGTCTGGAATCACATAAAGCTCTAGACTGGGTGAGAGTTCACAGAATCATTCAGAGATGAGGATGTCTGGTTATGTGGATAAATTGGAGTAGGTGTTCTCCAGAGGGAAAAGTTTGAATAGATTTGATGGACATATTCAGAGGGGTTTATATCCACGGAGGAGGGGAAACTGTTCCCATTGCATAAGGATTGAGAACCAGAAGACACACATTGAAAAAAAACAATGATGACATGAGGAAAACATAGTTCACACAGCAAGTGGTTAGGATCAGGAGTGCAGTGCCTGAGGATGTTAAGATTAGATTCCCTACAGTGTGGAAACAGGCCCATCGGCCCAACAAGTCTACACCAACCTGCCGAGCACCTAACACTGCAGGCAATTTAGCATGGCCAATTCACCTGACCTGCACATGTTTGGATTCTGGGAGGAAACCAGAGCACCCAGACGAAACCCACACAGACATGTGGTGAATGTGCAAACTCCACACAGACAGTCACCCCGGGCTGGAATCGAACCTGGGACCCCGGTGCTGTGAGGCAGCAGTGCTAACCATTGAGCAACTGTGCCGCCTCTAAATGTGGTGGTGAAGGAGGCAAGTGAGTCATCCAAGAGGAAACTGATGTATTATCTGAAGAGGAAATGTTTGCAGGGTTATGGGGAAAAGGTAAGTGAGTGGCCCCATGTGAATTTCTCCTGCAAAGAAGCAGCATGGATCTGATGGGACAGAATGGCATCCTTCTCTATTGTAACTATTCTTTAATTCCATGAGAAGGAGATCATTCAGACCATCCTGCTGTGCCAGCTCTTTAATGAGCTAATCAATTCATCCTCTCCCCAGCATCTATCTTATTCCTCTTTGACAGCTATTATTGAACTTGTTTCTATTATCTTTTCGAGCAACACATTCCCACTTAACACAATTTACTGCATTGCACTATTGGTTCTGAGTCTTATCTGAAGTCTATGTCCTCTGGTTAGCAATCCTTCTGTTGCTGGTAGGTTATAATCATTACAAGTACCAAAACTCTTCATGATGACGAATATCCATATAGCCAGTTTATCTCAAGTTCCACATCCCTGGTACCATGATGCACTTCCACAAAAACCTCACCATCCTTTGGAAACTGCTTATTCAAGAATAATAATGCAATTAGGCCCCATCCAATGTTTTGTAAAGATTTAAAATTAGTTCCCTGCTTTCTGTGTAAAATGCCTCTCACTGGAAGGTCCCATATGTTTTCTCAACAGCATTTTAAATGGGTTGAGCTTCCTTCAAAGACTTGTGTATAGTTACAACTAGATTTCAAAATGGTCATTGATAACTTTTTGCCAGGTAAAGAGGAATAACGGTGATGAAACCAAGACAAGTGGATAGGTACAGAAAAAAACATTATCTAATTGAGTTGTTGAACAGAGTTGATGGTCTGAATGGCCTCCTGTTGCTATGTTCTGAAGGTGGTTGCTGAGTTAAATGTGAGTGCATTCTCCAAAGTAACAGAAGTTGTACTAATCAGCTCAACATCTCTCTTATCTGTGACACTGTCATAGACACAGATGTGTTGCTGAACAAAGAGACCTTGGAGTGCAGGTTCATAGCTCCTTGAAAGTGGAGTCACAGGTAGATAGGATAGTGAAGAAGGCATTTGGTATGCTTTCTTTTATTGGTCAGAGTACTGAGTACAGGAGTTGGGAGGTCATGTTGCAGCTGTACAGGACATTGGTTAGGCCACTGTTGGAATATTGTGTGCAATTCTGGTCTCCTTCCTATCGGAAGGATGTTGTGAAACTTGGATGGGTACAGGAAAAATTTACAAGGATGTTGCCAGGGTTGGAGGGTTTGAGCTATAGGGAGAGGCTGAATAGGCTGAAGCTGTTTTCCCCGGAGCATCGGAGGCTGAGGGGTGACCTTATAGAGGTTATAATATCATGAGGAGCATGGATAGGACAAACAGACAAGGTCTTTTCCCTGGAGTGGGGGAGTCCAGAACTAGAGGGCATAGGTTTAGGGTGAGAGGGGAAAGATATAAAGGGACCTAAGGGGCAACCTTTTCACACAGAGGGTGGTACGTGTATGGAATGAGCTACCAGAGGAAGTCACAGTCATAGGGTCATAGAAATGTACAGCACAGAAACAGACCAACCCGTCCATGCCGACCAGATATCCCAACCCAATCTAGTCCCACCTGCCAGCACCCGGCCCACATCCTTCCAAACCCTTCCTATTCATATACCCATCCAAATGCCTTTTAAATGTTGCAATTGTACCAGCCTCCAGCACATCCTCTGACAGCTCATTCCATACACGTACCACCCTCTGCGTGAAAAAGTTGCCCCTTAGGTCTCTTTCATATCTTTCCCCTCTCACCCTAAACCTATGCCTTCTAGTTCTGGACTGCCCAACCCCAGGGAAAAGACTTTGTGTTTTTATCCTATCCATGCCCCTCATGATTTTATAAACCTCTATAAGGTCACCCCTCAGCCTCTGACGTTCCAGGGAAAACAGCCCCAGCCTGTTCAGCCTCTCCCTATAGCTCAAATCCTCTACCTCTGGTCCCACTCTCCTCTCTGACCTATCACCTCCATCCCCACCCCCACTCATCTATTGTACACTATGCTACTTTCTCCCCACCCCCATCTCCCTCCCATTTATCTCTCCACCCTGGAGGCTCCCTGCCTCCATTCCTGATGAAGGGCTTTTGCCCGAAACGCCGACTTTCCTGCTCCTCGGATGCTGCCTGACCTGCTGTGCTTTTCCAGCAACACTCTGATCTAAACTCTGGTCCTCACGTTTTCCATGGGAAATGCAAAGTTACAGGGGTAGAGTAGAGGGGTTGGTCTGGGTGGGATCCCTTTTGGAGGGTCTGAGTTGACTTGATGGGCCGAATGACCAGCTTCCAGGTTGTAGAGATTCTATTAAAAAGATAAATATTTGAAGAGATGCATGGATCGGATAAGTATGGAGAGATATGGATCAAATGGAGGAAATGTGTCTAGTTTAATTGTGAAAACTGGGTAGCCTGTTTCCATGCTGTAAACCCCTTTGAATCTAGCATTCCTTGGGTCTCTGGATTAACAGTGCAGTGATGATACCATCTCCTCTCCCTTATTATGTAGGGCACAAAGAAAACAGGTTTGACAAGGGTGAAATGACGTTATCACTCAATCAACAAGAATACTGTCATTATGTAAATTCATAACATTCCTATAAGCATCAGTTTGGGAGTCTGAGTGGAAAGTTCTGTATCAGTGATTGTCAAGTCTGGGAGGCTGGTATTGAAAGCTGTGGTAGTTATATATAGAAGGCCAAGTATGAGGAAGAATGCATTCTGTGACTGCTAAATATGTAAAGCAGGGTTCAGCACTGATAGCACATTACACTAGTTCCTTTCAATTAAGTACAGGTTTTACAAGTTTAGCATGCATGGAATTGCAAACACACTCATCACAGATAAGGATGAGTCATGATGCAGGGGAAGGGCAGACCTGAATTCCTTACCAAGCAACAAACATCTCCAAAACACTCCGTCTTGCTCCTCATCCACAACCTCACACAATGTGCAGCTTCACAAATGGTAGCTCACTGAGACAGCTGTCAATGAGCAACACTGTACCCTCCCTCCAGGAGGCCGAACCACATATGCCCTTGTATTATTTTGGACATAATTCCCTTCACTTGTGCTGTGTGACCTACATTGATTCCTGAATCTACTTTAAAATTCTTATCTGCACATCTAAATCCTTTCATCATCTTGCCTCTCTTGATTTCTCCAGCCTCCTCTAACTAGCCAGCGTGAGCTTTGCAATCATCTAATCTAGGGTGACACAGTGGCTCAGTGGTTAGCCAGGGGCCTAGTTTCGATTCCAGCCTCGGGTGACTGTTTGTGTGGAGTTTGTACATTCTCCCTGTGTCTGCATGGCCATGCTAAATTGCCCGTAGTGTTAGGTGCATTAGTCGGAGGGAAGTGGGTCTGGATGGGTTACTCTTCGGAGGGTTGGTGAGGACTGGTTGGGCCGAAGAGTCTGTTTCCACACTGTAGGGAATCTAATCTAATACAAGCTTCTCTGATACAATTACTCTATCATTTCATAAAACAGGGTCGCATGGTGGCCCAGTAAGATTAGATTTCCGACAGAATGGAAACAGGTCTTTCAGCCCAACAAGTCCACATCAACCCTCTGAAGACTAACCAGTCCCCTATCCTTTATTTACCCCTGACTAATGCACCTAACACTAGGGGCAATTTTAGAATGGCCAATTAACCTGACCTGCACATCTTTGGATTGTTGGAGGAAACCGGAGCACCCGGAGGAAACCCACGCAGACACGGGGA
>NW_025195988.1:0-4611 GCF_004010195.1 Chiloscyllium plagiosum
TCCAAGGAGCAGGAGAAATGACGTTTCGGGCATAAGCCCGAAGTTTCCTGAAGAAGGGCTCATGCCCAAAACATCGATTCTCCTGCTTCTTGGATGCTGCCTGACCTGCTGCGCTTTTCCAGCAACACATTTTCAGCTCTTCCATAGGCAATACTATTACAGTCTTTGCTGATAAAATTTGTGTTGTATTACTGTGATGGTGTGAACTTAGTCTAATAACACAATACACTCACTCTAAGAATAGCTATCAGCTTTAGGGCTTATTCAATCAGTAGTAACTGAGGTTTTAACTATAAACAATATCTCTGGCCCCGATAAATTAATTTGACAATTTCTTCCCTGGATATAAAATTACTAATTCCGATTTTTAGAAAGTGAAATTCACAATATTTTGTATAATTTTGTTTTTTAAAAGTGTTATGATTCTCTCTGAATCCTTTGTTGCCCTAATCTCTATTCATTTTCCAGTAATAAGGATGCACATGCAATGTATATTTCTTGCTTTCCACTTCCTGAGCTAGCTGTCTGTTTCAGTCAAGGCTCTTCAGTCTGAATGGTTGTAAAGTCCCTGAGATACTTGGCCTATACAGAAGCCAAATATCTCTTGAGTTGATGGGGTTCAAGAGCTGTTAAGTAATGAGAAATATACACTGACAGGTCTTTTAAAGGTTTGTGTGTGACTGCAAAAACAAAAGGCTTTTTTTTGTCATTCATTGCAAAATCCAGGTCATTGGGCAGATATGCACTGCCAGTGCTGCTTCCAGGTCCCAATCCTGAAGGCCTCCCAACGACGAGATTGTCCCAGAAGCAGCCAATTATCAGGCTGTCTTTGAGAGCTCCATCTAATGAACGATGGCAAATGGGTTGTGCAGGTGAATGGACCATTTGGAGCATGCAAGCCTCCAGGACAATCAGCAGCTCCAATATAGCACACCATCACCGTCACTGGCACCTCTGAATCATAAACATTTTCAATCAACAATTTTTCCATTCAGTATTTCCTCAGGTTTCGAAGTTTGAGTTATAATGAGAGGCTGAATAGGCTGGGACTTTTTTCCCTGGTATGTAGGAGACTCAGGGATGACCTGATAGAGGTCTATAAAATCATGAGAGGCATAGATAAGGTAGTTAGCCCACAGTTCTTCCACATGGTAAGCGAGTCTAAAACCAGAGGGCATCGAGTCATAGAGTCATAGAAATGTACAGCATCGGTCCAACTCGTCCATGCCGACCAGATATCCCGACCCATAGGTTTAAGGTGAGAGGGGAGAGATACAAAAAGGGCCAGAGTGGCAATTTTTTCACACAGAGGGTGGTGAGTGTCTGGAATGGGCAGCCAGAGATGGTAGTGGAGGGAGGCACACTTTTGTCATTTAAGAAACATTTGGACAGGTACATGGATGGGATAGGTATGGAGCAAACGCAGGCAAGTGGGACTAGTTTAATTGTGAAAACTGAGCTGCTTAGGCATGTTGGGCCAAAGGCCTGTTTCCATGTTGTAAACCTCTGTGACTGTTTTCATTGTGAATCCCTGTTTGGCCAATTCTTGATCAACAAGTAGTGTGTAAGTGTAGGTCAGTTCAGGAATAAAACTGATCTGTGATCAAAATGAAATCTCTTTGCTTAATTTAGCTTGTTATCAATGCCTTTGGTGGTCAGTTAGTTCAGTTGGCTGGATTGCTGGTTTGCGATGTAGAGTGATGCCAACACAGTGGGTTCACCTCCTGCACTAGCTCAGCTCACCATGAAAGGCTTTCCTTCTCAACCTCTCCCCTCACCTGAGGTACAGTGGCTCTCAGGTTAAACCACCGGCAGTCATCTCCCTCTAATGAGACAGCAGCCCTACAGTCCAGGAAGACATTATCCTTTAAATCAGTCATCATATTTCAAATGTTAGTTGAGCTTCATCAATGGTCTCCAGTAGCTGTGACACTGCTGAGATTGCCAAACTGTCAGCCTCTGAAAAGAACAGAGTAGAAATTCATTGTCATATGTTCGTTTACATGAATAATACAGTAAAACGTCACCACACTGCAGCATCTATATTAATGACAGAAGTTACACATAATTTAAAAGAAGTAAAATTAAAATAAAGCTCACCATAGTTTAGTTAATGGTTCCAGGGTTCAGGGAAAACAGATTAAGGAACAATGGAACACTGTGAAGACCCAGCCAGAACGAGACTGCGAGAATGCTACACTGGGCCACTGGAATACATGGGTAGTTCGGGTCTCCTTATCTCAACAAAGATATGATTGCCATACAGGAAGTCAATGAAGGTTCACCAGGCTCGGTCCCTGGATGGTGGGACTTGTCCAGTGAAGAGGAATTGCGCAACTGGCCCTGTTTTCTCCAGAGTTTCAAAGAACGAGAAGTGATCACACTGAAACCTAGAAAATACTTTTCGAGCAGCTGCAGGAAGATGTTTCCCCTGGGCAGGGACTCTAGAACTGGGGGAGCACCTTTTAAAAACAAAAGGTGATGGGGTGCCTCTCAGGTCTGAGATATTGAAAATGGTTTGAATCAAAGAGTTGTGAACCTTGGAATTCTTTACCACACAGAGCTGTGGAAGCTCAGTCTTTGAATATATTTAAGGTAGAGAATGTTAGACATCTAATTACTGTTGTGGAAAGATCACCCAATACTCTGAGGAAATTACCAGGAGACACAGAAAATCCTTCACAAAGTTAAACTTATATTTGCGAATTCAAGCTGTGGCAATCAGAAAATGTCTTTCCTGTCTGCCCACCCCTCTCTTGAGCCTCTTTTGTTTATACTTTGCTAGTTCTCGCGCTTATCTGATAGTATTACCATAGTCAATTATACTAGCTTACTTTGTCTTTCTAAACTAATCCTCATCTGCCTCACTAATCTCCTGCTTACACTTGACCTATCGCACTAAACCACCATCGTCTTTAGCATTAGCTCATCTATCACATGATTTAACTAGCCTATCATAGTGTGCTACCACTATCTAAAGGAGAAAGTGAGGACTGCAGATGCTGGAGATCAGAGCTGAAAAATGTGTTTCTGGAAAAGCGCAGCAGGTCAGGCAGCATCCAAGGAGCAGGAGAATCGATGTTTCGGGCATAAGCCCTTCTTCAGGAATCCTGCGCTTTTCCAGCAACACATTTTTCAGCTACCACTATCTGTTACCTGAGCCCTGTAACATAATCCTATGCATGCATTACACCACAAAGTTAACTACATAACTGCCAAATTAACTTCCATATATTCTAGAATACCAGTAGTGTAGAGGCTTGGGGTGGGTTGGTGTGGGTAAAAGACAACATAAAAGTGTTCAATCAGCTATGATTATATTGAGTGCTGGGACAGGTTCAACGGCCTGAAAGGTCTGCTCCTGTTCCCATGTTACCAATGTTTAAGAAAATGCATGTGAGCTCACAGGCCCACTAAAGCATAGACTGGCCAGAGTTCATTCCAATGACTGTGATGATAACATTGTATGCTCTTTTCTTGTTGGAGCACTGCTACTGTTTATGAGTTTCAGCAGTCTTCACCTCCAGCAGTCACAGTCGAACTTAATTCAGATAATGGATGTTAATAATCATAATTGGAAATATAAGTCTAGGATATGAGAGCAGAAGTATACTCGTATATTGGACATTGTATAGATTTGCACAGGCACTGCAGTAGTGTAGCATTTAGGATGAGACTAATTTCGCATCACATATCCTTGGATCACTTTTTCCACTTTTTGAGAATATTGTTGAATTGCCAGTCTAAATATGTCAATTATTTACAAAAATGATCTGGATATGAGCATAGAGGTTTGGTTAGTAAGTTTGCAGATGACACCAAAATTGGAGGTGTAGTGGACAGTAAAGAAGGTTACCTCAGATTACAATGGGATCTTGATCAGATGAGCCAATGATGTGAAGTGGCAGATGGAGTTTAATTTAGATAAATGTGAGATGCTGCATTTTGGGAAAGCAAATCTTAGCAGGACTTATACACTTAATGGTAAGAGACCTTGAAGTGCAGATTCATAGTACCTTGAAAGTAGAGTCGCAGGTAGATAGGATAGTGAAGGAGGACTTTGATATACTTTCCTTTATTTGTCAGAATATGGAGTATAGGAGTTGGAAGGTCATGTTGCGACTGTACAGGATATTGGTTAGGTCACTTTCGGAATATTGCGTGCAATTCTGGTCTCCTTCCTATCAGAAAGATGTTGTGAAACTTGAAAGGGTTCAGAAAAGATTTACAAGGATGTTGCCAGAGTTGGAGGATTTGAGTTGCAGGGAGAGGTTGAATAGGCTAGGGCTGTTTTCCCTGGAGTGTCGGAGGCTGTGGAGTGACGTTATAGAGTTTTATAAAATCATGAGGGGCATGGATAGGGTAAATAGACAAGGTCTTTCCTCTAGGTGGGGGAGATCAGAACTAGAGGGCATCGGTTTAGGGTGAGAGGGGAAAGATATAAAAGTGACCTAAGGGGCAATGTTTTCACAGAGGATGGTGCGTGTGTGGAATGGGCTGCCAGAGGAACTGGTGGAGGCTGGTACAATTCAACATTTGGCTGGATATATGAATAGGAAGGGTTTGGAGGGATATGGTTGGGGTGCTGGCAGGTGGGACTAGATTGGGTTG
>NW_025195989.1:0-4611 GCF_004010195.1 Chiloscyllium plagiosum
AGCCTGTGAACACGGCCCACCGGGAACTGCAGGTCAGCCCGGGACGACCGAGACTTCGCGCGAGCTTTCCCACCGCCCTTTCCTCTTCCGGACATGGTCACAATCTCACTTTCACAGGGAATGCTGGACTCCGCCCACATTGCGGTCTTCGGGAGGAATGACAAGGCAAACATTTCGGATTGGTTAGCATCTCCTAATGTTGTTTCAATTCCCAATCAGATCCCAGCTTCATTCCCCAATCCGGGAGGGCGGCGGCAACGACAGGCGCCAAATCATCAACCGCTTCCTTTCAAATTTGAAAAGCCCGCTAAATTCCAAACAAAGGAGTATGTTTTACCTGAAAAATGAAGTACAAAAAACATTAACATTCACGTTAATTTACTTTTAGTTTACAAATGAATACTTCGCACGGTCTTACTCTCCCTCATTTGCCGACTTGTATCTATCCATTTCTAAGTGGGTTATTTTCTAAACCTTGAGAAGAAGCTGAAACAAGTAGGCCAAACACTACAGTCTGCAATCTGTCCTTCATATTTGAATCCCACCCCGATATGATCATAAAGCAGCACACAACATTCTTCCGGCTCAGCATCGACACGTTTTTTTTCAGACGATATTTTAAAGCTGTCCGCCCTTATCGCTGTCGATCAGATTCAGCAAAAGCTTCACGTTCCAGTCCCGAAGCTGTATTGGTGTTCTCTCGGTTCGCTTTGAAAGTCTCACCGACAGCAAAAGCTCTTACTTTGTATTACGAAAAATCGGATCAAACCCGCGCATTGGAAATGTAAAGTAAATCAAAAAGGAAAAATGCATCAATCGTGAGACGGAAAGACATGGGCATTTGACTGCCAGAGGTGAACAAGCAAGATGAAAAATGACACACTGGCGCTTGATCTGCACTCTCCAACCCACTGCAGAATAATCTGCAAAGCACTTATAACACAAAAAATATCGCACAAGAAATTAAAATGCCTTAAGAATTACATGGAAACTAAACCAAAACTCTTAAAGAAACGGTTTAGCTATCTCAGCGAAGTTGTAGGTGGCTCTTAAAAGAGCCTTTGGGTTGTGGACGTGTTTCAGTACAATGCGGTCCCTCACTTGGAGCTGGTGTACTTGGTCACCGCCTTTGTGCCCTCCGACACGGCGTGCTTGGCCAGCTCCCCGGGCAGCAGCAGCCGCACGGCGGTCTGGATCTCCCGGGAGCTGATGGTGCTGCGTTTGTTGTAATGGGCCAGGCGGGAAGCCTCCCCCGCGATGCGCTCGAAAATATCGTTGACGAACGAGTTCATGATGCTCATAGCCTTGGAGGAGATGCCGGTGTCGGGGTGAACCTGCTTCATCACTTTGTAGATGTAGATGGCATAACTTTCTTTCCTGGTCCGCTTCCTCTTCTTGCCGCCCTTCGTTGGCGTCTTCTTGATGATTTTCTTCGCGCCCTTTTTGGAGGTTTGCTGCGCTTTCTTCTCATCAGCCATAGCGCCGCTCACTTTCTGTCTCAGAATAAGGGAAAGCGAGCTCGGAACTCCCTTTTTATAGCCTGATGACGTCATCAATGCTAATGAAGGATGGAGGATAGCCTGGTTCCTATTGGGTAGTTTACACTGAGTCATTCCGAAACATGGAGTCTCTCTGATTGGTTAATGTGAGATCTGTCAGAATCTACAACGAAATGTGAAGTGGATGGTGATTCTGTTCCTGTCAGTCTGACTGAGGGAGATTTGTTTTGTGTCTGTGATACACAACGTGACTGTGGTATCGGCTCGGTTTCCTTTTGCTCGTTGTTGTGATGATGTTAGAGTGGAAGGGTGTGTTTCTAGCTCCGCAGGTCTGTTTTTGGTCCTCTCTCTGCGCTGGAAATAACACTGAGCTTACCGCTATTTTCAGTGGTTAGCACAGCTGCCTCACCGCGCCAGGGATCCTGCTTCGATTCCAGTTTCAGGCGACTGTCTGTGTGGATTTTGCACATTCTCCCCGTGTCTGAGTGGGTTTCCTCCGAGTGCTCAGTTTTCCTCTCACAATTCAAAGACGTGGCAGGGAGGTGATTAGCCATGCTAACTGCCCATAATGTTCCGGGATGTGTAGGTTAGGTGCATCAATCAGGGGTAAATGCAAAATAATGGGGAATGGGTCTGGGTGGATTACACTTCGGAGGGTGGGGACTGCCTAATTCTACACTAGGGATTCTAAGAATGTGAGTGTTTTCTAGGTTTGGGGTTGATGGAATTCGTTCTCAACTGCACGGAGTTGGAGAGAGATGAAAACAAGTCCCTATTTAAAACTTTTCTTGAGTCACGGGTTGAAAATCTCTGTCTTGACTGTGGGACTAGTATATTTCTGAGAACTTGATTGCTCACTGTGGGCCCAGAGACCGATCTGTAACTGTGTGCTTTGCAAGTAACCACAGTATATCAGAACCACGTTGCTGCAGTTTTTATTTCGGAGTATTGAACTTTCACGCTGGTATTTAGAGCATTTCTCAGTCTCATACGAATGTTTGTTAACCAGCAACCTTTAGCATGTTATTATATGTGTCACTTTAACTGTATCTATCCAGTCCTTATTTAGACATTTGGAACGAATTCAACACCTGTCAATTGAGGCTCTGGTCCTCTGTGTAATAGTCAATTAGTGTTACTTCAAGACAGGTTTTATTCTGTATCCATCAAACACTGATGTAAGCGGCAAACCTTTACACTATTTGCCAGCCACTTGGAAATATTCCTCCAAACTGTGCCTATCCATTTCTGGGAGGTAAAGCATTTTTGTTTCCTCTATTTCAGTCTTTACATGTCAGTATGTTATTGGACTGGAATTCAAACCTTCTGAAGTATAACCTGTTGTTTTTATCTCTTTTTTAAATTTAACCCCCACACTACCACCTAAGTGCGGTAGTGCTTATTTTTTCCCCAGCACCCATGGTGTGTGTGTATACGTGTGAGACACAGTGAAAGACACAAAGTGCACGAATCTTTATTCAATTTCCACCACCAGGAAGATAGGAAAACATCCGAGTGGCCAGTGACAAGCACTGCCCTTCACATCAAAGGGCAGTGCTGTGTGATCAAAACAGTGAAGGGGAGGGTAGGGACTAAATCAAATAGAGTTGGAGGGAGAAATAATGCACTCCACTCCCTGTGGCGCCCACCTCTCCCTGAACAACTCCAGGGTGTTGGTGGTCACCGCGTGCTCCTACTCCAAGGACATCCGGGCCCTAACATAACCACGGAAGAGGGGCAGGCAGTCGGCCCTAATGACCCCCTTCCACGGCCCGCTGCCTGGACCTGTTGATGGCCAGTTTGGCCAGGCCCAGGAGCAGACCCCTGCCCTCCCTCCTCCGTACCGGGTGCCCGAAGATCAGGAGCATGGGACTGAAGTGCAACCAAAGGCAGAGGAGTAGGTTTTTGAGAAAATCAAAAAGGGAGTGCAAACACCCACACCCAATATATACATGGTCCACGGACTCCACAGCGCCACAGAACAAGCAGTTCGGCTGGGAGTCTGTGAACCACCGCAATCTGCGGTTGCAGGGGACTGCTGCGTGCAGCACCCTCCACCCCAGATCCCCGAGAGAAAGGGGGAGGACTCCCGCATAGAGAGCCCTCCACTGGGGATCCCCACCGCCTGGTGGCAAATGGGCATGCCAAGGCGTGTCCGGACGGTGGATGAGGGAGAAGAGGTGGACGGTGTGCAGCAGCAGTCTATATAGGGCCCGCCTTTTTACCCCCTGGAAGGAAACAAAATTAAAATTCCGGAGGCGGCTCAGGTTGTGGGGCACAGGCTCCCGCGGGAAGTACGGGACCTTGGGGCCAATGTGAAAACCTGTTGTTTTTACTCTGTAGGTGTCAGTCATTAACATATGAAAGTGTCTCATTTAGTATCGACAATTTTGAGTGGGACCAAACACCACTTTAGACAGTCTCAGGTAGGACTTCCTCCCCTCCACACCCATATCCTTTGAATATTAGCGCCTGAGCATTGACAGTAAGTTTGTATTTATAACTGCAGCATTTGGTAAGGGGCAATATATTGTACATTGCAGAAACTGGCAATAACAATGTTACTGCTGATGTTACACTGTTTGTCAGTTTCTCACTAGTGGATAGCTGCATTGAATCTTTACAATTCATTGCTTTGCAACTGACTCCATATTTCATTCTTTAACTGCCCGTTTGTTGTTTCTAATCTTGTTTTCACTCAGTTTCTGTCAATACACTGGCATGTGAGAGAGCAAATATTTCAACATTTCTAACTTTCAGATGAAATGAATGTTTTTTTTTACTCCATCCCTGTACTGTCACAGTGACTTGTAATTGAATCTGTCAGTGATCTGTGAGCACACAGTAAGTTAGTAATAAAGTGAAAGGTGAATGATGCCTCTCATTTCTGTCATACAATTGCAGGGCATATACACTACAGTTATTAATTTCTTTCAGACTTGTGACTGTTTAAATTTCTCAAAGCAGAAGACAACAAGAAAAATGAGAAGTCAGCGAAAATTTTATCTGCCTGTCTGTACTCAGTTCTGAGAATGTGTGCTATCAAAATGTACCTGTCAGTTTTTTTGTGAATATAAGAACTTTGTTTTAAATCTTATACCTGTCAGTTTCT